>NW_024065041.1:0-12620 GCF_009727055.1 Benincasa hispida
AATGATATGTTATGTGTGCCTGCCATAGCAAAAAATTTGGTCAATATATCTAAGCTAACAAAAGACAATAACGTATTTATTGAATTTCACATGGATTACTGTCTTGTTAAGGACAAAGGTACGGGACAAACGATAATGAAGGGAATGCTTAAAGATGGACTATATCAGTTAGAGGCATAAAAATCAACTCAAAGTCAGTAGGAAACGGAGTACCATCGCAACCAGTGCACAAGAATTAAGATCTGTCTGTTCTTAGAATATCTTCGAAGCATAGGATGTCTAAGATTACATGGTATAGAGGTTTGGCCATCCTTCGTCAAAAACACTAGAGTTTATTATCAAAAGTTGTAATCTCCCTATGTTATCTAATGAAGAGCTTGACTTTTGTGATTCTTGTAGCTATGGAAAATCGCATTCTTTAGTCTTCCCTAATTCTAACTCAAGAGCATCTGCAACCTTTGAACTTATACACACTGATTTGTGGGGTCCAGCTCCTCTCTTGTCAACAAATGGGTACGAATATTATGCTATCTTTGTTGATGATCACAGCAGGTACACATGGATCTATCCTCTGAGGTTAAAAAGTGACACACTGGTAGCTTTTCAACACTTTCTCACCATGGTACAAACTCAGTTCAATACACTGATCAAGTCCCTACAGTCGAATAATGGTGGAGAATTTGTCAAGATACACAAAGTCTGCCATCAACTTGGCATTGGTTCTAGATACATCTATCCATATACGTCAGCACAAAATGGAAGGGCTGAGAGGAAGCACAAACACATAGTTGAGATGGAGCTAACCCTACTAGCACAAGCACATCTTCCCTTACATCATTGGGGGATGCATTCTTATACTCAACTCTGCTGATTAGTGGCCTTCCTACCTCTGTCCTAAATGGACATTATCCAATGGAAGTGATGTTAAAAAAGAAGCTTAGATTTGAGGAGCTTCGAATATTTGGGTGTGCATGTTTCCCCTGCTTGAGACCGTACAATTCACATAAGTTGAGCTATCGCATAGAGAAGTGCATCGATCTCTGTCCGACTGTGAATCACAAAGGCTAAAAATGCCTCAACCTCAGTGGCAGGCTATTTATCTCTTGGCATGTTATGTTTGATGAAATAGACTTTCCTTGTCAGGTGTCTCCTTCAGCTTGCAGACCAACCAAGCAAGCAGTTGCCGTCCACCTGGTTTCCTAGCTGCCCCTCAGTCAGGTCACACCGCACAGTGACTCCATGCCCTCTATGTCTACAATCTCATTCTCACCAACTATCAAAACAACCCACACCTAATCACCAGCTAATACCTCTACAGACAGCCTAACCTTCCCACATCCTTCCTCTGATCGTCTACCCACCAATTATGTACCCTACGATCGTTTACCCTCATCGTCTAGTGACCAACCCATTGATCGTCTACCCACTGGTTACTTACCCAGCGATCGCTCACCCAACGATCGTTCACCTAACGATAATTTACCCAGTGATTGTTTACCACCTGACTCACCATCGCCTACCGCCCAACCCATCGATAGTTCACCTTCATCGTCCCCTGCCCAGTCTTCACTCAATATTGTCTCACACCCCGTGCCCGTGTCTACTTATCCCATGATTACCCGAGGAAAGGCAAGCATCTTCAAACCCAAAATACTGTCCTCTCAAACCCAAAAAGACTGGTCTCTACCAAACCTACTCGAGTCAGTGATGCGCTCAATATGACGCAGTGGAACAAAGCAATGAGTGATGAATTTCAAGCACCAGTGAACAATCAGACCTAGACTTTGGTTCCTTTGTCACCGTTAATGAACATTGTTGACAATACATGGGTATTCAGAATCAAACGAAGTCCTAATGGCTCCATTCTACGCTACAAGGCATGCCTCGTAGCAAAAGGTTTCCATCAAAACCTGGGCATCGATTTCTTTGAGACGTTTAGTCCAGTGGTCAAGGCATCTACCATCCGGATCGCCATTAGCCCTGCGGTATCCAAAGGGTGGTAGCTGAGATAGTAAGATTTCAATAACGCCTTCCTTAATGGCATCCTCGATGAAGAAGTTTACATGCACCAACCGCAGGGATTTGTTGATCCCCAACTACCAAATCATGTTTGTCGCTTACACAAGGCCATATATGGCCTCAAACAAGCACCAAGGGCCTAGAACAACACACTGAAAACAGCACTATATAGCTAGGGCTTTCAGAATGCTAAGTCTGATATCTCTCTCTTCATATATCAGAGCACTTCTGCCTTGATACTCTTACTAGTATATATTGATGATGTAATTATCATTGGCACTGATCAGCAGGCAATCAACAAGCTTGTAACAGCCTTGGACTCCAAGTTTGCTCTAAAAGATCTTGGCCAACTCCATTACTTTCTTGGAGTTCAACTACACAATGTCCCCAATGGAGTTCTACTGAATCAGGAAAAGTATATTGAGGACCTACTTCACCGCCTTGATCTTAGAGATTTAAAACCGGCACCCTCTCCAAGTGTTCTAAACAAGCAACTCGATGGCACTCCTCTTGACAATCCCTATATCTATCGGAGCACGATTGATGCCCTAAAATACTTAACCACCACGAGACCTGACATTACATATGCGGTTAATCATCTAAGCCCTTAAAGCAACCAACGGATGTTCACTGGCAAGCGGTGAAGAGAGTTCTAAGATATGTCAGTAGCACTCGACAGTTTGGCCTCTATATTCAACATGGGTCCGACCTCTCTGTTTCGGCCTTCTCCGATGACGATTGGGTAGCCAACATAGACGATCGAAAATCAGTTGCTGCTTATTGCATCTTCCTTGGAGGTAATCTTGTCTCCTGGTCCTCCAAGAAATAATCCGTTATCGCTCGGTCCAGCATAGAGTCTGAATATAGAGTACTCGCTCATGCCTCTGCAAAAATCATTTGGGTGTTAACAACTACTGTCTGAGATTTGTGTCAAACATAAGTCAGCTCCAGTCCTGTGGTGTGACAACCTCAGCGCTAGTGCTCTAGCCGTCAATCCGGTGTTTCATGCGCGGACTAAGCATATTGAGATCGAAATTCACTTCGTTCGTGATCAAGTCCTCCGTGGTCAATTTGATATTCGTTATGTCCCATCCTCCGACCAAATCGCTGACTGCCTCATCAAGCCCTAACACACTCACAGTTCTTCCACCTTCGATTAAACTCGGTTTAGTAGAACTACCCTCTCATTTGAGGGGGGATGTTAAGGATATTAAGGATGCCAACACATAAAGCCTTGCCTATCTACCAAAAGAATAGGACTTACCAAAGGAATAGGTTTGTCACACAACCAAATCTTTAATCATTTGTATTTGTTGAGTTATTTTTGCATTCCCAAATTAGGGATTCCATATTGTATAAATACCTCACCTATGTACATTTCAAATACAAGAAATCATAAAGGAAAACTTGGCTTGCCACTGTCGTTTGCTACCTATCGTCTACTTGATTGAGCTATCGTTTACCTTGCCTAAGTGCTATCGTTCGCAGCGTGAGTCAATCCATATTCTTCAACCTCTCTTTTCTAACTTGGAGGAGTAAGAGGAAAATATTTGCTCGGTAAAGAGAAGTGAAGAAGAGAAATCAAACCTAAAAATTAGGTTGAAAAAGAGCTCGGATTGATTCAAATAAATGGAGGTTAGGGTTTAGGGTTTAGGGTTTAGGGTATAACCTTTTCATTTCAGCACATTAGCAAAATTGGGTAGGGCTTAAAAAGTTTGACATTTTTGTAGAATTAATAAACATTGTCCACGGGGCTAATTTTAGAAAATAATTTAAACATTCCTCCAACTGTCCCTATTTGAAACTATTTGAAA
Source organism: Benincasa hispida (assembly GCF_009727055.1). Classification (NCBI taxonomy): domain Eukaryota; kingdom Viridiplantae; phylum Streptophyta; class Magnoliopsida; order Cucurbitales; family Cucurbitaceae; genus Benincasa; species Benincasa hispida. The sequence goes on from NW_024065041.1 coordinate 3,834, forward strand.
CTATGAAATACAACCCTATTTTTATTAAATATCTTGTTTTTTAACATCTGATTTCATAATACCTACCAATAGACTCTACAATTTTTTGTGCATTTTTTTTAAGAATAATGTGGTAAAATTATCGCAAGAAAGTATTTATGATAATAATATATTTTAATATTATAACGAAAATAACATCTTTTAAATTTTTATAAATATAATATTTCATAAATATTGAAATTTTTACAGAAACAATTGGATTTTAGTATATATATATCTTAAAGTATATGGGAAATAAAATATACCGCTTAAATTTTGTTGTGGTAATGGTATTTTTCAAATTGGTAGTTAAATTGAAATTTTCTTATCTTTACCGCTCATTTACATATGGTTAATATTAAATATATAAAATTTTAAATTTTGTTTAGTAACTATTTTATTTGTTGTTTTTTTTAAAATTAAATTTATTTTCTCTCTATTTCTACGATAATCTGTATTTTTATTAAGTACAATGATCAAATTTTTAGTAAAATTCTAAAATCAAAAACAATTTTTTAAAAACTACTTTTTTAGTTTTAAAATTTTAGTTTGGTTTTTTAAAACTGTTGATAAAAAAGTAGATAACAGATGAATAAATTTTGGAGATGGATGTAGTGTTTATAGGCTTAATTTTAAAAAATCTAGAACCAAAAATCAAAGCCTCATTTGGTAACCATTTCATTTTTTAAAATTAAGCCTATTTCCTCTTAATTTCTTACAATGATTTGCATCTTTCTTAAGTATAATGGTTGAATTCTTAGTCAAATTTAAAAAATAAATACATGTTTTTCAAAGCTATTTTTTTATGATTTTCGAAATTTAGTTTGGTTGTTTAAACCATTGGTAAAAAGTAATTAATAAAGAAAGAAATTTAGAAGCGAAAGTAGTGTCTATAAGCTTAATTTTTCAAAACAAAAAACCAAAAATTGAATGGTTATTAAACATTAGGAGTGTTCATGGGTTGGGTTGGGTTGAAAGACTTTTTAGACCCAACCCAATTGTTCGGGTTGTAAATTTTTTCAATTCAAATAACCCTTCTTAAAAAATGAACTCAATCCAATCCAATCCAACCATGAAATATTTGAGTTGGGTTTGTTCGGGTTAATCGTGTCATTTATTTAAAAATTTTTTATAAAAAGAAGTAAAACATAAATACGTAAAAATCTAATTTAATTAGTTTCATATATTAAATTAATATTAACAACTCAATTTCAATTTATATAGCAAAAATTTTCTTTCTAAAGTGTAGAAAAACTACTTTTTAGAGTTGTTCAAGAATAAATTATTAAAAAATATTGGAATTAAATAAAATTAAAATCAATATATGTATAAATAATTGTATTATAAGTAATAAAAAATATATTTTAAAGTTAATAATAAATTCAGATTGGTTCGGGTTGGGTTGGGTTATATTAGGTGAACTCATGAACCAACCCAACCTATAAAATTTTCATTTATTTGAACCCAACCCAATCAAAATGGGTTGATAACCCAACCCAAATCGCACGGGTTGGGTTGGGTTGATCGATTTTTTCGGGTCATCGATTTTTTTAACACCCCTACTAAACATACCTAAATGGTTACCAAAAGGAGCCGTAATGTATGGATATTAAATGTCTGAGATAATTCATGGCATATATGCATTTAGATATACATGATATTTAATACCTAGGACTTAAGTAATGTGTTGGATTTACTAATCCGGAATTACTAATTCTATATACATAACCAAAATTAAATAATTACTTAATTAAATGTAAGATAATTTAGTCATTAATTAAATAAAATAATTATTTAATTAATTAAAATAAAAATAGATGAATATTTTTTAATTAAAATTTAATAAAATTTTCAATTTAATTACTAAAAATAATTAAACTAAGGTTTGTTTTTAAATTTAATAAATTGAGTCAACTTATTCATAAATATAGTAAAATATCACTGAGATAAATATCTATCATTGTCCATCACTATAGATAGTGATCTTTTTGCTATATTTGTAAATATTTCCAACAGTTTTATCATTTTAAACAATTACCCTTAAATTTAATATAAATTAATTAAAATATTAATAACTAATAACAAAGTTATAGTTTAATTAGTTGAGATAATGTAAAATATCAATTATAAATGTATTAGGTTGAAATTTATTAAAACTACATACTGTACCTCGCTTAAAAAAAAAAAAAACTAAATACTATATCTAAATTTAATAATAATTAAACTTAATAGTTATGATCAATTGCTATTGATTTAAAAATTAATTATGGTATATTTTCCAGTTAATCTCTAATGAATAAAAATCGATCGGTATTAGAAAGTTGATATGATATATATGTTTTTAAAAAGTGAAATGATGTTAAAATAAACGATATTAGATGTATGTCTAAAATTTCATGACAAAACCCATAAAACCAACTCTAAATAATAGATTTGTGTGATATGTGAGTAGTTTATACATTAATTTTGTAGTAGTTATTGTTAAAATTATGTTTAATAAGTTGCTTGTTTATATTATGCTTTAGTAATAATAAGTTGTTGAATATTTTTGTATAATTATTAATAATTTAACATATTGTGAAAATGAGTCTAACTTAACTGACATATATTATTAAATTTAAATTTAGATATTTGAGTTTCCTATTCCACAAATAATAATAATAATAATAATAATAATAATAATAATCCAAAGTTATTGAAATATTATTCGATGATTCTTTTACAACATCCATGTCATTAGAAAAAAAGAATTATAATTTTTTAAGTTTTTTTTACCTGGAAAGATTACAGAGTAATGAAAAAAGCTCATAAATAACATTATAAATTTCTATATTCGCAGAAGTTCAGGAATTCAAATAATTTATATGTGAAAGTTTACTCGCAACTTTTTTTCTTATTAGTAGTAGAGAAGTTGAAAGTTATGCGTTATTTTTTATTATTTATTTATTATTATTATTATTATTTTAAACAAAGTTATGCGTTAATTATTTAAAGTTATATTCATATTGATCAATTTTGTTATTATCTAAAAGTGTCTATGAAATTTATTATGTTTGATCGGTGTATGTGTATGTCTATATATATACCCACAGAATCTATGTTAAATTTATACAGAGTGTTTGAGATTTTGTTAGTATTCTAAAAATGAAATTTGACTAGGCCAACAAATTATATAATAAAAATTTTGAAAAACGCTCTTAATTGGCACTAAAAATAACTCGTTTTAAACATAAAATGAAAGAGTATCTGTTTTTTAACATTTTAAAAATCATATCCAAGCCTACTCATAATAATTAATTAACTAGATCCCATCAATATTTTTAAACTGGTTAAGTAAATTATGAATTTGGTTTCAAATTTTTAGGTATGGAACTATATAGTTTCGAAGATTTAAAAGTGTTTAATAAATCCATAAATTTTAATATTTGTTAAAAAAAATTAAAATTATATGATCTATCAAATTTTAGTTTTAATTTTAAGTCTAGTGAAATTTTCAATTTTTTTTTTTTTTTTTTTTTTTTTGTCTATAGTAGATTCATCAATTTTTAAAAAAACATCGGAAAATGGTTTTTGGTATACAATAAAATTTAAAAAAATCAATAATTTATTGACACACAAAATTAAAAGTTTTTTTTTTTTTTTTTTTTTTTTAACAAGGGGTGGGATGTCAAATCTCTAACCTCAAAATTGATAATACACTATAAAGCACAGATACTTCATGTGAGGCAAAGAATCCGTATCAGACACGTATCGGATATCGATACATATTTTTCAGATACGTATTTGACACGCAATTTGACATATCTATTTCTACGCATACCTTTCTTATATATATATAAAAAAAAAATAAAAAAAAAATAAAAAAAAAAAAAAAGACAAGCAACTCCTCTAATCGTTCTCAATCTAAAACTAGTCAACCTATTTAAAAAGTTCAGTACTTGAGTTCAAAACTAAAAGGGAAAAAAAATAATAATAACGGACCAAACCCTAGACTAGAATCATCTAATCTCCATCTTCACATTTGAATCCCCACAAAATCCACCAAAATATAGACCATTTGGATATCTTCAACAATTCAATGAAGAAGTTCTTCGTTTATCTTCATACTTTTCCATCTAATATTCTTCTTCTTCTTTGCAATATGAGTCACTTTTCTATTAATTTTATTAACTATTGTACTTTAACATCTTAGATGTTGTTTTATTTGTATTGTATTTCAGTGTTTGTATTGTATTTTGTGTTATTGTTATTAACTTATATGCTAAATTTATCTATATCCTATATTTGTTTAAAGAAAAAGAAAATATATCTTCAACATATCAGTATCCTCGTTTTATTTAAATATATATATTAAAATATATATATATATATATAAATGACGCATCCTTAGACGTATCCGTATCTTAATTTTTTAGAAATTGACGAATCGCCGTATCCGATCGTATTTGTATTGTGTAGTTGTATCTGTACTTCATAGTAATACATATACCGATGTCATTTGAGCTATGTTTAAAACGAGTTATTAGCTATTTTTAAAAGTTCAAAGTGAACATAAATTTTAAAGTGGAGAGATTAAACTTTGTAATTTAACCGTTTAAATTCAATAAAAATAAACCCTAGTAAATACTTCTTTTAAAACATCTTATAAGATGTTTGCTTCAAGGATTGAGATTAGATGAGTTAAGCATCTTGAGTCCAATCATTGTTTAGGGCAAGGATCTAACAAGTCATTTCCTACGCTATTTTCTCATGGGTTTGAATAATAAACACTATTCAAATCCATGAATTATTATTTTTTTTTTCTATTTTAATCTAGAAAGTTTGTCGGCCAACTTCCACGATGGCTGCTGCTGGCTAATTACAACTACCACCTTCAGTAACTGTCGTTGGCCAACCTTCGGCCACCAACTCCGACGAATGTTTTTTTCTAAATCATTCCAAAAAGGCCCTTAGTTTAATTATAATAATATTTTTTAAAATGCATTCTCTTTCTTTTAATTATTTTTTCTTTTGGAGTTTTTTTTTTAATTATTATTATTATAAGATTTTATCTTTTTGAATTCTCTCTCTTTTTAAAAAAAAAAAAAAAAAAAAATTAATGCTTCCTTCATTTTAGGAGATTTCATTTATTTCTATTTTCCTAGTTGAAAATCGATCACCTATCTATTGAGATCTCAAGTATATGTCGATTATATTAGTAATTAGTAGAAGATGAAATATACATAGCATATACCATGATTAATTTTTAGCGTGTTTACAAATATACTAAAAAAATGTAAATATACATCAAATATATTGTTTGGTATATAAGATAATATATTATATAAATTGAATTGATCATGAACTTATCAAATATATACTGATTTATTTATAGAAAATTCAAATATATAGTGCTATATATATCAAATATATCTTGTTTTCTTCTTTAAAGCTTCTCATCAATTCTTGCTTTCATTTATGAGGCCAACAATTTTCAGAATTTCAAATATATTTTTCTTACTTGTAATGTTTTTGAAAAGTTCAAAACTATTCCTTATATGTTGAGAGCTAAAAAAGTAAATTGGATCACATTTTTGTATACAATAATAGCTCATTAGACTACAATTGTATAATTAGGTATATTTATTTTAGCTATATGTATAGAATGCCTTAATTTAATTTAATATTTTCAATATTTTATCGATTTTTCAATTTACCTAGCTCGAAGATATTATTTTTAAACGTAAAAGATTAAAATGTTGGTAATAACTTAGGCTAAATAAAAATTAAAACCTAAACTTTATTTTTTTTAATTCCTCGAATGTAATTAGATAAAAAAATATTATAATTTTTCAGTAATTGAATTTAAGACCAAAATCCTTGTTTATTTCAATTTGAAGTTAACATCTTACGGTAAAAAATGATTATTTTCAAATTAGTTAAAGTGACAAAAGTCTATGAAATTTTAACTCAAAGTCTAGTAAAGTCAAAATGCTAAATTATTAAAATAATAAATTAAATAAAATTATGAATTTGGTCACATTTCTATTTCAAAATTAAAAAAATATATATTCTTTATAATTTTTTAGTGTAGTTTAAACCTAACTATATTAAAATAATTAAAATGATAAGTTTGAACTAATTTAAAATCTAACCACGGATTAAATAAAAAAAATAATATTTCATAAACTTAAGATTTATAAATTTGCACTTCATTTACAGGCTTCCTAATCTTACAGTCCAAATACTTTCTTAAACTCATACTATCTAAAACCTAACCTCAAGCTTAACATTCAAAAGCTTAAGATTTCAAACCTGTACACCAAATCTCCTTTTAAGAGGACATCTTTTTAGGGATGGCAAAATTTCTCACGCGGTTGGGAACCTGTGTGGGAAAACCCGATTTTGATCGGGGACGGAGATCAAATCAGGGATTTAAATCGGGACGGGGAGGGGATCCCTACCCCGTCCTCGACCTCGAACCCGATCTCCGTCCCCGCCTCGACTTTTTTAATTATTAATATATAATATATATATATGATACTATATAATAATAATATATTTGAAACAGTATGTTTCAGTTTTTTTCTTTTTTAATTTTAAAAAACTAATATAATAAATTTAATTTTTATTAATTTATAATAAAAAAAACATGTAATGTTTAATTTAAACAACTATATGTAACAATAATACTAATTTTCTATATAAAATTTATAATTTCAATATAAATATTAAATTTAGTTAATTTTAAATTATAAAAATAATAAAATAAAAAGCGAAGATTTTTTCTCATAGAGATCCGAACTCCCGAATGGGGATTTCCTGACCCTGACCCCGACTCCTCAAAACGAGGAATGGGATGGAGACAGGGATTAAAAATCTGTACAAGAATGGAGATGAAAAGTGCATCCTCACCCTAACTCAGCCCTATTGTCATCCCTAATCTCTTTCCTTGATCACACCATATGGTTTTTTTTTTTTCTTTTAACTTCTAGTTAATAAACAACCATTTTTGAGATCAACGATAAATCTTGAGAAAGACCATATAAAAATGAAGAAAAAAAGGATCCAACTTGTCATTTGGGCCAATTAATTTGCTAAAAAACAACGTCAATTTTTAATATTTCTTTATTATTTTTCTTTGTTTATCGTGACAAAGAAGTTTCTTCAATTAACGATGGGTGCAACATCCGCTGACTTTAAAGTAATCAAAGGAGTAAAGTCAGATTCTCCACCACCGTCGGATTAATCCCCCATCGATCATATTTAAAATAAAAAATAATAATAAAAAGACTCCTATTGATCGAAGAGGTTGAACTACTCAATCTGACCGTTGAATAATCTTCTCTTCCCTCTAATCTTCATCACACACAATTAAATAAAACGCAAAATTATGACGAGGACCTTTGAATTTCTCTCTTGAGTATGAAAGGATGTTTTATATTTTGTAATGTTGAATATTATCCATAAATGTTTTAAAACTACTTTTGGAATATAAATTTATTGAACAAAAATCCAGACTTAGAACTACATGACAATAACCTAAAACAATATGGTAGATCAGTGATTCAATTTTTTTGTTATGTGTCACCTACCACACCATTACCTATCTCAATTTCTATCAAATTTCTAAAGAATTTCTAAAGAATCTCCACTCAAAGGTAATTTTAAAATGTTTATGAAAATTTAAGAGTAATGTTGCAACTTTTGAAAATATAGAGGTATTTTTTAAAACAAATAATAAAATTCAAAGATATTTTTATAATCTATCCTAAATAAAATTCAATCAAAAACAAAAAAATTTCATATGTACAAATAAAAGATGAAAAAACTCTACCCTCTTTAAAAAAATATTGGATTAGTTTTTTTATTGTCGATTAATTTATTTCTATAATATGATATCAGAGTCTCTAATAGAACCATAGAGAGACCTCAAAATTAATTAATATTGAAATATAACCATATAGGCAAAGAAGATTCAAAGGCTTTATAAAAACGTTATCCCATCCATGTAAATAGCTTCCATGTCTATATAATTTCACGAACATCCCAAGGCAGCTCCATTATTGTTTCCTAATTTCCCATGGCGCAAACCAAAACCGTTCTGAAACTTGATATTGCATGCCAGAAATGCAAGACCAAAGTCCTTAAAGCTGTTACTTCCATAGAAGGTACCTTCTTCTTCTTCTATGAATTACATGCAATTTTTTTGAATTTGTTAATTAATTTTGGTTATAGGCGTGGACAAGGTTGAGACAGACGAAGCCAAGGGGACTTTATCCGTGACCGGCACGGCGGATCCGGTCGACATAGTTAAACGTACGAGGAAGGCGATTTCTTGCGCCGGCAAGATTGTTGATGTCGTGAGCATTGGACCGCCACCCAAACCGGAGGAAAAGAAACCGGACGATAAAAAACCAGATGATAAGAAGCCCGCCCCGCCCCCTTGTCCTTGCCCATGCCCGCCCTACCCGCCTTATTCTGGATCATACGTCGTCGTACCTTGTGAAACTAATCCTTCTTGCTCTATTCTTTAGTCTATAATACAAATTAGTTGAGAATTGTTTAAACAATTAATGTGTGATTGATACGTTTGTAAAATAATTTTAATTTTGGGATGATTTTTCTTGTTTAATAGTAGGAAGACCATTTCATTTTGTGATTTTCGTAATTATATTGGTACTAAATAATGAAGAAAGGACAATTTTTGTTCACATTTTAATAATGTCAAGATTTTTGAACTTCTATGCCGTGTCTCTCTAAATGATATTTTCTTAATGGTTTTTTTTT
>NW_024065042.1:0-21458 GCF_009727055.1 Benincasa hispida
GTTCTCTAGGTATATTTTAACGTTGGACATTGTGAGTATGAATCAACAAGAGTTCCTGTTTGTATATCAAGTATAATGCAAAAATAGACAGTTTAGCTGCACATTTCCCAGATCAGAGACTAAACCATTCTAAGATGACACAAATCTTCATGAGACACATCTCTTAGCAGCACAGATACTCCTCTCTAAAATAGGGATAAAAGAGAAGATAATTCCTCACTTTCTAATCATAAAAATTCATCCTGGATAAACTATAAACAGTTCAAAATGAGATAAAAGTTCTCATCCTTACGAGTAAATTCATCCTTTATAACTTGACTACCAACTTTCAAATTAGCAACCCTAAAAGGACGATTTTATGGTTGAAAATAACACAGGCGCAACCCTACCGCCGCTGCTCCACCATACAGCAGCCACACCCACTACCGCCTAACAAAACAACACAAACCGTGCCCGCTCACGCCAAAAAATAAAATAAAATATAAAAAAAATAAATCACAAAAAATTACGTCCCTCCTTGAATTGTCTCAGCAACAGCTTGTAATTACGTCTCTACATTCTTATTTATGTTTATTTCAATTAAAAATCGAAAGTGTTCTCAACCACTTTCAATGCCAGAAGAAAGATCTAACAACAAAAAATCTCAATCACTTCATGATGTGTTTAATTCAAAATATGGGTTTATGATCAAATGCAAAATGGTTAACTCTCAAGAACTCTGACATGCACTAAAATATATAGAGATTGAAAAAACAGGAGTTGTAATGCCATTACTTATTAATAATGTACAAAGTACAGGTTAAAGAGAAAAAAAGGGGGGGGGAGGGAAAAAAAATTTGGGGCCAACCAAATAGGTAAACAAATGAAAGGGCAAAGGTTTTTTCTCTCTTTATACTTCCTCTTTTCATGATCAGAAGACAAAGAATTAGAACAAAACTTCCCTTTTTTCTTACTTTTTTTGGAGAATAAGGAAAAAAAATAATAATGAACTACCTCAAGAAAAAGGAAGAATGTGAAGGTTTGAAAGATGCTTTATAAAGTTAATCACCAAAAAAAATGACTCAGGGTAATATGAGCTAGACTTCTCATCTACAGGTCGAAAGTCTTTTGATTACCACACTACAATTATAATAAAAGTTATAATCACCAAGGTAACCATATGTAACATGATAGTTCTCAGTAAGGATTATAGTGCCAGTCAAATTGACAAGAGATTATACACATTAAACTTCGTGGGATTAACAGACAAATCTCTGTGCAGGAGTATTAATTTAAAGAAAAATAATCAATTTTAGAAAGTATTCTATTGGAATTCATATCAGATTTTGATCCTGAGATCAACAAGAGGAGAACAGATCTCACCAGCAGAGTGACATCTGTCTCTTAGATGAGTTTGAAAACAAAAAATTAGATTATCTCTACAACATTGTTAGAGAGGAACTAAATGCAATAGTTAATTTATTTAGGTGTGTCTCTCCAGATGTGTTCCCTATAATCCTTGATTCTCTGGAAGAAAAAAAAAAAAAAAAAAAAAAAAAAGAAAAAAAAAAAAAAAAAAATGATGTGAATGTTTGTATGAACAGTTTTTGCTGATAGTCGTTTGAAAAAGAAAGCTAAACTCTTGGAAGAGTGTCATGATTAAAAATAATAATCTGTAGCATCTTTTAGTCAGAAAGAAATAAAGAACTTATAGAAGAAACAGAGTTCTTTCTGTTAAGTATGTGTTATTTCTGTATCTTCTAATTTATCTATTTTATTTGTTGGTCTTAAGGGAGAGGAAAAAAAAAAAATTTTTTCTTTCAAGAATACGCTATCATCTATTTTTACTCAGAAATTGTATTTGCCATGCCTATGGTGGGATTGCCTCTAACCACTTTGGCCTCTATTCAAGATTGTTTTCTTTTGTTTGTTTTTATTGAATATATAGGTTTCGTTTCTTATTAAATAAATACTTATTAATTAATTACTTAAAATCAACTATTACTCATGGAAAAAGGTCCTTCTAGTAGACGTTTTAAGTTCGGCCCTCATTCGAGCATTAATTTCTGAAAAACTTTGGGGGTGAGCGAAACGGTTGTGCATTTCAAGTATTCTTTTTGATCGCTTTATGGAATTCAAACACCTTTTTGCCCAATTATAGCTTATATATTTAATCTCCAATTGGAGCGTTAACATTGTATCACACAATAAGTGCTTCACTTCATCATTAATTGGAAATTGCTTCTTTTACCAGACGAGAGAGAGAGTCTTTCATGAGAGAATCAAGTGTAAAGAGTAAGAATTGGGGGCTATTATGACTACATACATACACAGGCATAAAAACAATATTGGCTAAATAACGAGAATACCAACCTAAAGAAAAAGCAACTGTATGTGAAACAAAAGCGGGAACGTAAATGACTTTGGGAAAGTAATATATATTAATCAAGACATACAAAATCCAGGAAACATCTCTAGTTTTTGATAAAGGAGCAAACGGGTGCCAGTAAACTAATCTTGGTAACCATATTGGCAAGCATTTTTTCAAGAGTATTAGTAACAACCGAAAAGGGCTAACTAGATTAAAGCTTTCTAACCGTGCTTTATGCCATTGAAACTCAACGAGATTCCCAGATCCTTAACTATCTTGCTTCCTTTTAAGTTTCGCTATTGAGTGATTCATTCAGCCATTTTGCATTGTATTGCCCGAAGAGGGATCATTTAGGTCCCACTGCATGGACAGAACACGCAATTTGACATCACTCAACGCAAGAATAACTTCCGCATGAGAATAGAAAAAAGGGAAAAACTCATAACAAACAAAGAAACCTTTGGAACAGGGCTCATTGCTCCATCCATAGTCTTCACTATTCCATGTAGAGTATTTAAACAAACTAAAGCCTCAACATCACTATTACCGCCAGCACGTCTAAACCTCGTGCTCATACGTACTCTTTCTGTTTCATTCTCCTACTTAACACGCTCTCAATATAGTAGACAAGACATTAGGAAGCTTTTTTTTTAAAATCGGATCATATTGTACTTAATCTTGGGTATTTAAAGCTCGATTATGAAATAAAAATGACATTGACACTAATTTTACAATAGGAACTGAGAAGCAGAAAGGCAACTAGGTTAAATAGACTTACGTGTTGTTCCAGTCAGTCATATGCTTCTTGACAAGATGTGTCCATTTTAGTTCTCCCACTACGACCAAAGTGCTTGACTTGCATAACCGGTCGGTCAATATTGTCTTGTCATCTTATCTTCTCCAGTTTGGAGAAGAGAAATCGACGATGGAAAAATAGAATCAGATTCCAGCGGTTTTCCAGCATTATCATCAGCATCTTTCCTGGAAGAACGCACACCTTTGTGGTAATATTTTCGTTCATAAAACTCCAGCTCCTGCTTAGGGTGGTAGATTCAAGTTTCGGATCTTTTCCTCTCGCACTCTACTCCTTCTCTTCCTCAGTAGTATTTCCTCACCTTCTCAATCTCCTCCTCTCCTTCAACATTGATCTTCGGAGTTCTCTATCGACGCTTGATCCTAGCCAATCTCTCTAATATTCCAAGCCTCATAATTCTTTTGCTTCATTAATTTCTCATCAGTATCCACATCTGCAATATTTGGCCCCAATTTCCAGAATATCTTCTGGATCTCTTTCATCCTTTCTAATTCCTCAACCACAATGTGCTCTGTCCATCTGCCATTCCTTTCCATTCAAATTCCTTTTCTCAATTTTCCTCAAGGATGACCTTTCTCCTCTTCAAATGAACGTTCCTGTCAGCAAATAGTTTCTCTCCTCTGGATTAGGAAAAACAAATATTGGCCTAAGTCACCATTGCTATCCCAGTCAGGTTCATGTCTGAGTCAGTTCATACTAGATCCTCTTCATTCCTTCTTCACTCTGTTTTCTCCTCCTCTTACTTCTTCAGCGAAATGCAGCTTCTATAACTTAGTTCCTTTTGTCGCAACTTTCCTGATCTTCTGATCTTCTTTCTCCAAAGCCTCCCTCGTCTCCTCTTTCCTCTGCATCTTAATCCTCTGCTTCGAGTTTTCCTCTTCAACTGTGGTCGAAACAATCTCCGCCTTGCGAATACGTCATGATCAGCGTCTAATCTCTTTCCTGATGTATCTTCCTAGCTCTCGGAGACGCGCAAAACCGTAGGGTCATCCTTCCTTAGATAGATTCTGAATATTCCTAGACTTGAAATGCTGTTCTCAAGTGGCTGCTGCCCTGGCCATCGCTAATATCGCATCTCATCAGCGATTCATCGCCACTCGGAGCCATTTCCAGGCCAGTAAACCTCTTATAACTTTGTTTTGTCCATTTTACCTCTAAGTTTATCCCTAGTACAGCAATTACAGTATCACTAACCCCCAGCGCCGTGACAGCATGTTATACAAGCTAAAGTTTCCAGAAACAAAATATACACAATAACAGAAAACTTTCTCACTCAATTCAACTTAAGAATTCAATGGGATGAAAGCTAACCTTGAAACCAACAATGAAATAAGGTCAGAGTTTAAACCAATAGCAGCTCTCCTCGGAAGCGTCACAAACTAAACCCTCAGTCACTTTATGAATCAATAAATCCAGCGTTTACAAGGCACCTCCTAACCAATAAATAAAATTACAAAAAAATACACATTCAAAATAGTTAAATTAACACACGAATAGATTCTAACACAAAATAAACCAACCCTTATACAATACAACGATCTCACCTCCTTTATTTCATACACGAAACTCGAACAGGACACAGGATAAAAAAAAAGCCCTATTGCATTTCATTAAACGCACGTCGAAAATCAAAAAGGGGAAGGAATAAAAACTTTGGGAATGTACAGCCGGGAATAGTCCAAATATTTAAGAGTATTACCTTCAATTTTGTTTCTGAACCTTAGCTATATAATGTATAATGGAGTATTAGACTTAAAAGTATCAAACCTAGGATGGAAAACTGAAAAAATATTTTGATCGTAGTTCAACGACGATAGAATACGGTGGGCAGAGAGAATATGGCGGAGCGAGTATTGAGCAAGCAGGATCGGATCTCTGAAAATCAGATAATCTGTTTGAAAATTTTTGAGAATCGGTGAAGTGGGAGATGAGAGGAATAGCCTTTTGAACATTCTTGTAACGTTATTTGGGCTTTTAAACCATTGTCAAAATTCTTACTTCGTCGGTATATGACGGACCTATCGATATTCTAAAATTTTCAATATGGGATGAATTGAACAGAAAAATTATTTAGTACTTATGATCTCTTATAGGTGGATCCGTAGATCTGAAGGATAATGGATTTGATTTTTCTTCCTCCTTTAGCTCAATTTGGTAGGTTTATTAATAACATATGAAGATATAGATCAACAGGAAGATGATGGCCCCTCTCGAAAAGTAGGTATACACTCCTAACCCACTGTAGACTTACACATTAGACCTTGCCAACTGTACCCTCTTTCTGTGAGATGTTAGTCTTGTTGTATCGCTTGGTGAGTGAACTCCACGTGGTTTGTACTTGATAAAAAACGGTGGCAATCTATATCGATAGTTTCTAGTTCCAGCCTGAGAAGGAAAAACAAAAAATAGCAAGGGCGTAGAAATAGAGAGAGAAAGAGATGATGAGAGAATATAGAGTATGAAACAGCCAAAAAACAGCTTCAACAATTAAAGATTTATGCTATTCCTACAATATTCAGAAGTAGTAACAGGAAAAACTGATAACTAAAAATCTCTATCCCCACAATCTGAATTCAATCTTTCCAAGGCATCTGGAAAGAGACTATCACTACCATTTGTTTTTTGTTTTCCTTTTGTAAAAGAACGCCTATACACACACACACCCCTTTCACCTATAAATTTTTTGCTCAACTATCTACTCCTCTACCAAAACTTTCAAAACCCAAGCCATTTTTTTTAAAACTTATCATTATTCTTGTTTTTTCTTTTTACCATTGTAAGAAAATCGAGCAAAAACAATGCTTAAATTTTCAAAATCAAATTGGTTTACCAAATGGGCTTTAAACAACCGAAACTTACATCAACTTTCCACGTTTTTGTTCTCCACCTTCACCTGCAGCCAAAGGCAAGAGATGATAAATACAAGAAACAGTCAGAGAAAAACAAACTAATCACACAATTCTCCCAGGAATAAAAAGCACAAAAACAAAAGTAAGGCCTTACTTTCTCCGCACTGGCTCCGACATCTGCCGGATGAGGGCCATGACTAGAGGTTTCTTTCCGGAACCGGACGGGCCATAGTAAGAGCAAATGAGGGCAGTCCTGTTCTGGTAACCATAGGAAGAATATTTACGGAAAACCCACAGTCAAAATCGCCGAATGGAGTGTGAATTCATGAATGCAAGAAAAAGAAATAGCGAATTTCGGTTACCAATTTCTTAGATTGTGATGCTACGTCTGGTGAACTGTGATCTGGTCTAGGGTTTTAGGCGATACTTGTCGACCCACACATCTTCTTCGGCCTTTGGACAAAGAGAAAGAAGTAAGTGGTGTTGAAGAAGAGAAAGGCTTGAAAATGGCGGGAAAAGGAAACAGAAACGATGGAGTTGATGCAGAATGGGAAAAGAGAGCCCCAGCTGGGAGTAGGGTGTGGACTGTCAACTATTGACAGAAATGGCTTCATAAAATATGATTGTGAAAATATGCTCCTAAAAATGAATACCGAAGTACATTTTGAAATATGTTATTTTTTAAATGAAAACTTATCACGTTGTTTAAATTCATAAGAATAGGTTTGGTGACTGATTGACCCACCAAAATTTAGTAAAATATATCAATTTTCTTTCTAGACGATTTTTTTATGCACCACGAGATTTGCTTAATGTTTACATTAGTCTCTCAATCTATGAAAAATTTTAATGCGTTTACGATTTTTCTCCCAAATTTGGTTATCTTTACTAATATTATATCAAATTATTACCTGATTTTTTAAAATTATTTAGCAGATTTATGTTTTCATATTTATATTTGAATTTTTCACAATTCCAAATTGGTTTCTCAAGTATCAAAATAAAATTTCCCAAATTTTGATTTAACATTTTTCTTAAATACTTTCTGAAAATCAAATTTTGCAAAATTCGGGTAAGATTTGGGATATATCATATAGAATGCTCGGCTTCTGCACTAAAAAAAAACTTCAATACTATCAACATTTTGATTGTTAAATCATGCCCGAAATTTTCCAAGAAAGTCAAATATATAGAATTTCCTGGTGTTATTTTGCCAAAATTAACACCTAAGATGCCACGTGAATTTTTCAAACGTATATGTCAATCTTCTAAAATCTTATTTTCAACTCTTATTTTCTTCTTCGAGTTTCCTCTTTCAATTATTCCTAAATCTGTATATAACTCTTGCAAATCTTACCTCCAATATTTAGTTTTACAAAGAATTTCAAAATGGCATTTCATTCTAATTATTCTAATTTAATTTACCAAGTACCTTTTCAAAATTCTTCAGAATTGTTGTTAATATGTTAGTAGTGTGCATTTTTTAATTATGGGAAAGATTTGGGAAGATTAACGTATGTAATCTGGGCAAGAATGTAGTGGAGACAAGACTCCAAAAACAATTGATTAAGTTAAAAAAATAAAAACTTTGTAAGGTGGTCTCATCAAGATGGACCCAAAAAAGATCTAATTTAAACGAATTTTCAAGAAGCCGTACTAGTTTTCGAAAGTTTTAAGGTGTTTATGTACATATTTTCCTGCTTAAAATTAATGAAATGTGTTAAAAGGCATCCAGACGTTCATAAAATATTTTTACCAGTTTTACCCGTGGCAAGCACAAGATAGGCCCTATTATTCGCGAAGGGTTTGAAAGATCATACTCATTATTTCTAGGTGTATTTTGAACAAGATTCATTTTTATATAATTAGATTTAAAGATTAATTATTTGGATAACTTTGGTTTTTGGGAACTATTTAAAAAGTTTAAGATACATTTTTTAAAATTAATCACTTAAAATCTATCTACTATTATTATCATTGATTTTATAATCTTTTCCCCAACTTGTTTGGCCTCCCGATTTGGACCGAGCTAACTCAGGAGATTTACGAACACTCTAAAAAAAAGGAAAAGAAGTTGATGATAAAATATGAGGATTCCAATTTAATTGAAGGATGGAGGAGAATGGATTAAATTAATAAAAAAAAAAAAATCGTTAAAGAAAAAGAGGTGGAGGCGGCCTGTATTTGATGGTGATTGAAAAAAACTAATTGCTTGCTGGCGAGCTGGCGTGTGAATTGAAAGGTTCAAGCAAGTATACTGGGGGTTTGCATGACCTAAATTATAAACACTTTATTTAGTAATAAATCACTTAAACATGTATACGGAGAAATTTATACAGTGTCACGTTAATAGACAGACTTGATTGACTTGGTCATTTGAATCTTTAAAAAAGTGAGAAAGTGGGATGGAGAGCAGAGAAGGTAAAGAGAGCGAGATTTTAAAGAGAGCAAGATTCTTAATGAGAAAGTGGGAGAATAAGCGAAGCTATTGTAGAGAGCAAATTTTGGAGCGAGAAAAACTGTGAGAGAGCGGAAGATTAGAGGGAGGGAGATTGTATTAAAAGCAACACGAAAAATTTTATGGTATGTGCAATAAAACCGAAACTACTAAATTTAATATACGTTAAGTATCAATACCTCTTCAACAAAAATTTGCTTCAAGAATTACATTAAGTGCCAAGCACAACTTCTCATAAAAGACGTAATGGCATAAGAAATAAGGGCCAGTCCAATACTAGTCTCGATCATTCTTGATTCAGCATTTCCCGCAATCTTACAGCTGTTTTACTAACTAAATCAGATGGATTTTTGACGGAGTCTGCTGAAACAATAGCACTTTTCACTTGACCTGCTTACACAAAACCATAGTATTTTTCCTATTACAATTTTTGTGTTGTGTTTTTCCCCTGAATGATGGCGTCGAGAAAATGAAGAATTGTGATGGAACGATACCACTCACCTTAACGAATTCACGATAAACCCATTGGTCATCCCTAACGCAAGCTTACGTTCATAAAACTGCAGGAAGTCGATTTCTAACGGCAACATTTTAGAATTCATACGTTTTTTGAGAGCTGGGTCATTAATTATAAAGGTGCTTGTGAAAAGATCATCTGGTACAAAGATCTCTAAAACCATACAGATTTGAATTCTAACTTTCTTCGCCACCATAAGACCAAAAATTGTAAATATTAGTAAGAAACATAGCCAATTAGCTCAACATGGGCCGTTGGCCTTTCCAATTTTATCTGTCATGTTAGATTCGAGTTCAAATCCCTCAAGCTGCTTCAAGTTCGCCTAATAGAAAAAAGGCCGGAAAGAGGAATGAACAGAGTTACCATACAACAATGCCTGAAGAAGATCTATGATAAAATAACACCAGATTGACCTTGATTCAACGTCGCACCAAATCTTTAACTTACAATTGGTTTCTTGAGATGAACCGAGACAGGCCTAAACTTCAAGGTCTCACTTTTCCTTCTCTTAGCCGAATGTTGAAATTTGAGGATAATGTCCTTGTATATGCGCCTCATGAACTTTGCCACAAAAAGCTGTCATTATCCAGACCAAAAGAGATAGTGGTCAAAAATTTGTGTGAGAGAAGAATTTTGGCCTCTTTCCAGATGAGTATATTGAACTTGAAGAACAGGAAATCTTCTTACCAAATGTTAGAACAAGAGTCAAATACATGATATTAAAAGCATGTTACTATCATAGGTCTCAAAACCTCACTTGCTTCTTAAAGTTGCATGAAAACATTTCTTTATTTTCGGCTGAACATGGATAGCCAACATTTGCAAATTATTGAATTGTTTTTGATAGTAATCTTACTTGCAACGGATTAAAGTTCTTTACAATGAAATAAAGATCGTGGTCTAAATAATAAGAACTGGAGGAAAAAGAAAAACATAGATAGTTATATTTTCGTGTCAAAATACTGGTGTATTAATTAAACATTTTGAAAGCACAGTTAAAAAAGAGTTAGTTTTAAAAATAGAGTTAGTCGTTATTTAGCACGTATAAACATTTTCCCTGATAAATAAAAGCACCCCTCGCTTCATTTGGGAGAGATTCCATTTGATTTTAAAAAAGCTAGGAGTTGGGTTTACACAATAGTGGCTATTCAGAAACACATCCCTCGGGGGAATTAGGCAGCGATAGAAAAAACGGTCCCATCCAAGAGGAGGAGATTGAATGCCTCCAGGTTAGACAAGAGGTGAAAGACATTTCGCCCTCTTTAAGAACACCACGAAGACCGTTTGCTGTCCGTTGGAAAGCCACGTTGGAGGGGAATTCAAGGCTCGTTAAATAATTGGAAGAAATAGTACGAGGCTCGTGGAAAAGGAATGGATGCTAATGGTGGCTCCGCCCAAGTTGATTTGAAGAAGACACCGACATTTTCAATCAAACAATTGGGGAAAAAGGAAAGCTGAGAGCTAGAGGGCCAAGAAATTTTTAGTTCCAGCAGAAACTCATCAAGCAAAACAGTCCAAGAATTCATAGGCTTCTCCAAGAAAATCAAAAAAGACGTCATATATGCAAGAAAGGCATCAGAATTCCCAAAATTTGGAATCTTCCTCGAGTGTGGAAGATGATCTACTTTTTGATTGCAGAAAGAGCCCGAGAAGGAAGATATTGAATGCTAAAGGGGATCCTTATGGACTTTCACAAATGAAAGATACGACTTACCGTATTTACAATGGTAAGCATGAGCATTGAGGACATTTTCATCTGAATTGGTCGAGAAACACGGACATTACTTATTTGATATACTTAATACGCCAATCAACAAGAGGTCCGAAAAAGGTACTGTTTAGTAGCTTTTCGTTGAAACAGGAGGTGCGATTCCGCATGGTGGGATCAATTGAGTGAAGCCAAACGACATGGCACAGTGGCTATTTCGAGACTAGTGGGAGAAAATGAGAAGTTGATGAAAGGCGAGTAGTTATCTCCCTTCCAAATTACGAGCATATCATGTGTAAACCAGTGTTAAAATGTAAACTACAGGCCTCTTGCGGCGAGTAGCTGATTCATACGTGGAGGAGTTCCCATCGTTTGGGGCAGAGAACCAACTTTGGCTGAAAATGAACAACACATGATTGCACGCTTCATTGGTGTCGGGTGAGAATGGACATCCAAAGAGAAGGTAAAACTCCAACAATTCAATTTGTTGGCCGATAAGTGATTGCTTTTGCTGAAACAGTGGAAGAACTCAATGAAAGTTCGCTTCAAGAAAGCTTAAAAAAAAAGACCCATGGGAAGCCTTCACAAGTAGGAGAAGTGAATTCTCATTTCAGAGCTTGCTAACACACCATCATCCACATCCCTGACAAAGAAAGGAGAAAGGAAAAGTCTTTGGGTGAGGCCGTGGAAAAGAACTCTAAAGCTGCCAACAAGAGGAAATCCCAAAATCACTTACAATTGGCCCTTTAACATTCGGGCAAATGCTTTCGATGCAACCAAGCTGGTCATTTGTCCAATGAATTCCCTCAAAGAAAGAGGGTAGCCTATTTGGAAGAGGACGAAGAAGCTCTGACTGAGCACAGTGAAGAAGTTGAAGAAGAAACAGAGCTTATTGAACCGGATGATGGAGATAGAGTATCTTGTGTTCTCCAAAGGATGTTAATCGCTCCCAAAGGAGATTCAAACCCCCAATGACATTGCCTCTTTAAGATACGATGCACGATTAATGACAAGGTGTGCAATATCATCATTGATAGTGGAAGCAGTGATAACTTTGTCGTGGCAGCCTTGAATCTCAAGGTGGAAGCTCATCCAAATTCTTATAATTATAAAAGATAGGTTGGGTGAAAAAAAAACGGAGAGGCACAAGTGAATGAAATATGTACCATCTCCCTTTCAATTAGCAGTAGTTATAAAAACCAAATAATGTATGATCTGCTTGAAATGGTTGTTTGTCATATACTCTTGGGAAGACCATGACACAAGTGAATGAAATATGTACCATCCCCAGTTATAAAACCAAAATAATGTGTGATATGCATGCTCGGTGGATTTCATTTATACAAAGATTTGAATTCGTGATCAAACATCAATCTAGAAAGGAGAATAAGGTTGTTGATGCTCTTAGTCGAAAGAGTCTGATTCTAACTACACTAGCTACCGAAGTGATTGCATTTTCTCACCTAACAAAATTGTATGAAGATGATCGAGATTTTGACCATATTTGGTACAAGGGTACTCACTTCCTAAATGCTGAAGCCTTCCACATTGTGGACGACTTCTTATTCAAAGGAGAACAACTGTGTATCCCTTACACATCTCTTTGAGAAGCCCTCCTGAAAGATACACATTCCGAAGGCCTAGCAGAGCATTTTGGCCCAGACAAAACATTTGAATTAGTAGCTAAACGGTTCTATTGGCCACAGTTTCGAAATGATGTCAATAATTTCTCTAAAAGGTGTGTTTGTTTGCCAGAAAGCCAAAGGAACCTCTACAAATGCCAAACTATATACTCCATTACCAATCACTACAACCATTTGGGAAGACCTATCGGTTGATTTTGTTCTCGGTCTACCCAAAACACAAAAAGGGTATGATGCAATCATGGTGGTAGTGGATCGTTTCAGCAAAATGGCCTATTTTCTAGCATGCAAGAAAATGAGTGATGCAGTCTATATTGCTAACATCTTCTTTAGAAAGGTAGTTTGTCTTCATAGAGTACCTAAATCAATCGTCTCAGATAGGGACGTGAAATTCCTTAGTCATTTTTGGCGTACTTTGTGAAAGAAGTTTGACACTAGCTTGAAATTTAGCACCACTTCACATCCACAAACTGACGGCCAAACAGAAGTCACCAATAGAACCTTGGGAAATCTTGTACGATGCATAAGTGGATCGAGATCAAAGAAATGGGATTTGTCCCTTGCTCAAGCGGAGTTTTCCTTTTATAACATGAAGAATAGATCAACAGGAAGATGCCCCTTCAAAGTAGTATACACTCAACCTCCTAGACTCACATTAGACCTTGCCAACTTACCCTCTTGTGTGGATGTTAGTCTTGAACCTGAAAGTATGATTGAAAGAATAGAAGAATTGCACCGAGAAGTACAAAACCATTTAGAAAGGACCACAAAATCTTCAAGGAAACTAAAGACAAATCAAGAAGAGAAGTCAATTTCAAAGAGGGAGACCTTCTAATGATCCACTTGGAAAACGGAAGCCTTTTAAAATCCTACAAAGATATGGTTCTAATGCTTATCGCATTGAGCTACCACTTGACCTTCACATCAATTAAGTTTTCAATGTAGTGATTTGAAACCCTATTTTTCTCTGATGAATTCCAGCAAGCGTCCTGATAGCCTCGAGGTCGAGTTTGAATTTTAGGGAGGAGGAATTTGGTGTATTGAGAAACATTTGTAAGCAAGTTAGAAGAAGAGTTAGTTGAAAAATAGTTAGTTACATGTTAGTTAGCTGTTATTCAACACATGTGAAACATTTTTCCTATAAATAAAGCACCTCTCACTCATTTGAGGAGAGATTCAATTTGATTAAAAAAAAAAAAAAACTAGAGTTTGGTTTACACCAAGGACAGTTACTCTGAGCTATGTGTATATAATACATTTACCTTCAATGTGAAAGATGGCTTTCTGTCCAAGGCGCATCCTGTGTTCCTGGAAAAAGATTTAACCAAAGATGAGAAATGAAACTGAACAAAAGGTGAAACTTTCTGCAGCCATGTTTCATCTGTGATATCATACTGGTGATTCAATGCATGTAGATATATGACGCACTACAGTATTCACAAAACGATACAAACTTGAATAGGTAATTTGGCCAGACGTCATTAGTAACAAATTGTCTATGGTATAGGAAATTAGAAATGAAGTAAAGTACACAACCAATTTCACTTTTCGGTATTTATTCAATAAATATTAGACAAATTAGAAAATTGAGACATGCGGCGGTTCTGAAAAGCAAATAATTTTTGGCAGCCTCTATTTATTCGGATTCGTCTGGTTCTAAGGCATTGGGGTTCTCCAATTAATCTAGTCCATTTGCTCCTCTCTTCAGTTCTGGTTTTGTGGATGGTTAGTTATTAGTTTTGTTGAAGTAGAAGCTGGCTTTCTCTCCTAACAGTTATCCTCGTCATTTGGCTACTTGTTCTCAGAGTTTCAGTTTCAGTGATATTTGGAGTTTTCGCTTAAAAAGCCAATTTGTTCCATTATGGGTTTTATTTGATTGTATTTGCTTTATTTTTCTAGGCAAGTCCAGCGTAGGGATATATTTGGTTGTATTTGCATTATCTTGCTTCTTATGTCTCATTGTATTTTGAGCATTAACCTGTTTTCATTTCATCAATGAAAAATTTTGTTTCCGTTCAAAAAAAAGTAAAAGAACTATATGCTTGTATATAGTGTAGACATCTAAAATAATGTTGAGATTGAAACATCCCTACAGTTAAAAAAAACATGGTTGAAATTATATAAACTAATAGAACAAGAGGAAGAAAGAATTGAGACGTATTTGGTTAAAATTCTTCACTTCGTTGCTTTTCTCTATATTATATCCATCATAGATCTATAAGTTTGTTTTATTCGATTCTCAGAACCTCTCTGTCCATCAATATTCACTAAGTTGGTGCTTAAAGTACTTTGGAGGAAACACTTGATCGGTGTTTCTTTCAAAAGTAAAGAAAAATATTGCTCAAATATATATCCATATACACTCAGTCTATCTAGTCTAGGATGTAATCCACTAGTTAGTTATGATGGAAAAGTTCGAGAAATTGCAAAACAAGGAAAACTTGGAGAACTGGATATTAGAAAGAGAGGACAAATTATTTTAATGATATTAATATTCCAGTTCCCAGCAAAAGTTCTGATATTGAACAATAAAAAAGGAATGTAAACAAATTGACAGGTCAAAATTTCAGCTTACATAATATGCAGCCCAATGACAGATCTCATGCTTTAGTTCAGCATCCAATTTCTTGAGTAGCTCATAAAGCAGCCTCTGAGTAAGTAGATAATATGAATCTCACATTAAAACAGAAAAAATCAATAGAAAATGAGGAAGAATGCTTACCTTCAATATGATCTCCGGTGGGATACAATTAACCAGTAGCTCGTATAACTTCCCGCGAACCTGGAACAATCTATACCGCAAAAAAGAAGCCCAATTATTTCATATTTCGTACAACTCTCCAACTGATTAATAACAAAAGAATAAGTCAATTAAAAAAGTCATTAGTCCTCTCCATATATGTTTTCTATGAGACAATTGCAATTTCTCCCAATTTCTACAGTTCTTTCTCTGCTTGACAAAAAGAAAACAAAAGTCAAGTACATGTGTTTTTTCTACTTCCATTGAGAAAAACTGAAAGAACACAAGAGACACCAAGAAAAGAGAATAATCCCCAAAATGAGCCACTCTAAAGAAAATGGCTCCAATCAAGCAAGATAACGCCTAATGGATAATTACAAAAGTCCTTACGCACAAAAGCCCAAAGGGGGGTTTGGAACACCAAACTTCCTCCCCATGCTCTACTCCAAAATATACATATCATTTCTCTCCGCCCAAAGACCTCATAACAAAGCACAGATGCCAATTATCCACAAAAACCAGCTTTTTCACGAATGGAGAGATGAAGCACGGGCTCCTTGTGATCAATGCCAAACTCTAGGCCTAACCATCCATCCAAATGACTGAAATAAACAAGTCTAGACTACCGAAGCATAATCACAAGACCACCGAAGATGATCAAGATCCTCATTGCTTCCCTACAAAGGTCAAGGACATGTTGAACAAGGAGTAGGAATCTTCATTTATTAGATTCGTGACCAGAAAAGGTGAAGTATCGACAGGTACTTCTAAGTTCGAATGATGACCAGGAAACTCTACCACCTTCATCCAACCAGACAAAGATCATCATAATCAAAGATACCATCCACAGAAGTTTAAGGATTGTTTATCTTCATGTAATTATTTGTTCATGAAGAATAATTGGGCAGCATATTTTAAGAATCAAAAGCAGATCGAATGACAAATGGTGTGCTAGAGAAGTACCCAACTGAGGGATATGAAGAGAAGCCACACATATATGATATTGAGATGTATGTTATAGTACAGAATACAACAAAAGAAAAGGAGGTACATGAGAGACGTACCTCTTGGGACTCTGCTCCTTCAATATGTCAGATGCTATCTCAGTGATGTACTCCTCCCAATCCATTGGTGGTATTGCCTGGTTACTGACAAAAGGATACCTAACCCAAAAAATAAAATAAATAGACAGCTCAGTCCCAATCCTTCAAGATTGTTTTTCAAGGTAATTTTTTATGATAAGAAGTGACAGAGAAGCTTGGATATGTCAGAAGACTAGTGGAGACTAACTGTTGAACACGACAAGTCTCAAATGATAGTATAGCTCTCCTCAAACTCCGGTTTGATTTTTCTGCAATACGGGAAGCAAATCCAGATGGAAGTTGCAGTCCTTCTTTCTTCCCAATGAACTCCAGTACCTTGACAATCTGGTGAAAGGACGTAACTTTTTTAACAGATTTTAGGTCCAAATTACTATAACAACAGGTTTAAACTATTTCTTATAAAAAAAAAAATAACAGGTTTAAACTATTAACAAATACTTTTTAAGTCTAAGATTTCAGGTAAAAGTAAGTAAGACCATGCCCTGGAACAGGAAATAGGTTTTTCACAGTCCATAACTTGCAAATCAAAAGTCTTAATCCACTAATATATTTTTTTCCTTCTAGTCTAATATCGTTGAGTACACAAATAGGTAGAAAATATTAAATGACAACTAAAGATGGAAAATACTGAGTATAGGCATCACTAGAAAAGGCTTTAAATGGTTTAAGCAGAAGACAAAAAATGAAAATGGCATTGAACTATTGTTTCTTATCCCAAAAGAAAAAACGCCAGTGAACTGTTTGATTTTCTGATAGCAGCATTCGTACCCAGACAAGGTAAGTATTTGAAAAGGCATTCTTTCACCTACTTACATCTAAATATTAAGTTAGACACCCAGAAAATTGTTGCCCATAGACTGCCAGAATAACATATTCAAGAATAATTAGATCAATCTCGACCATGACAAAGAGGGTTTTTTTTAGTAAAAGAAATATTTCATTGATAAATGAAAAATGGAGAAAACCCCAAGCATCAAAAGGTGAAACATTTTATTGATAACTATTAAGCTTTATCTCATCATTTGGATTCTGTCAGATTGTGTTCCTACTCTAATTCTTGGTTATGACCTTTGGATTCTTCTATGGTTTTTACAGTTAAATCTCTTATGGCTGATTTGGTGGATGTAACATTTCATTGATAACAATTAAGCTTTATCTCATCATTTGGATTCTGTGTGTTCCTACTCTGATTCTTGGTTATGACCTTTGGATTCTTCTATGGTTTTTACAGTTAAATCTCTTATGGCTGATTTGGTGGATGTTAGGGAGTCCTGCTTGTCTGATCTCTATTCGTAATTTGGAAAGATTATTTTCCTATGAAGATTAAGATCTTTCTTTGGGAGCTTAGCTGCAGTGCCATCAATACTACTGATCATTTGTAGCGTCATTTTCCTCATATATGTATTTCTCCCTCTTGGTGCCATATGTGTCGCCAACATGCTGAATCCTTAGCTCAATTGTTTTTCAGTGCCCTTTTGCTGCAAATTTTTGGGATATTGTTTTGCCTTCTTTTGGATGGTCTTTTACTTGTCCTAATTCCATATCTGATGCTTTGGCTTCTTTATTGGTGGGTCATCATTTTGGTGGTACGAAGAAGATGGTTTTGGCTGGCTCTTGTGCGTGCTTTTTTCTGGAAGCTGTGGGGCAAAAAGAACAATTGTCTTTTTAATGACTCTTCTTCATCTTTCAACCGTTTTATGGAATTGGTCTTGTTACAGCTTTTACTTAGTGTAAAACAAAGCATCCTTTCAAACATTTCAGCTTATCTTTTTTAGTCAGTAATTGGAGCGATAAAAAGGGTTTTCATGCTTCTATTATTAATATGATATCAGTTTTCAATGGTTGTCTAACTCCAAGTTCTTAGTCGAAGAACAAGTTGAATACAGGTAAAATTTATCACATTGGTTAGCGACATGACATTTTATAATTACATACTTCCAGTCCATCATGTTTACTCAAATTCACACTGAGAACAAAAAGGAAATAAGACAATACAAAAAAAAAAAAAAAAAAAGAACTCCTGACCTGCTCCTCTGTTGGTCCATTTATCCGCACATTTAGGCAGCGAGAACGGATTGCTTCAGTAACTCTTGATGAACTATTGCAGCAAAGAATTAACCTACAGTATGAGCTATATTTCTCCATTGTTCTCCTAAGAGAGTGCTGGGCTTCCCTTGATAGTTTGTCAACGTCATTTAGAACCAAAACTGATATATAAAAAGCACAAAAAATCTCAATATCTTTATAGAGATATGAAGTCTTGAGCATTCAAGCATACTGATAAAAGAAGCTGCCAAACAAGCAATAAAACTACTTAGAACTTGTTTGGCGGTGGCTCATTAACAGTTTTAAGCATTAACCACAAGGAATCAATAAGCTCTCAAGCATGAACAACTTATCAATGTGGTTGGAGGGGACGGGGAAGAATCACACCTTTATGCCCCTTTTTCCCTTTGGAGTCAATTGGTCTGTTTTTTGCCATTTCTTTGATAATCTCTTGAACAATATATCTATCTTGGAAACCTGCATCGCTGGGAGTGAGCTCCACGTGGTTTGTACTTGATAAGGTGGTCAACTCTATATCGATAGTTCTAGTTCCAGCCTGAGAAGAAAAACAAAAAAGGAAGGGCGTACAAATAGAGAGAGAAAGAGATGATGAGAATATAGAGATAAACAGCCAAAAAACAGCTTCAACTAATTAAAATTTATGCTATTCCTACAATATTCAGAAGTAGTAATCATAAAAAACTGATAACTAAAAATCTCTATTCCCCACAATCTGAAATTCAATTGCTTTTCCAAGGCATCTGGAAAGAGGGACATCACTACCATTTGGTTTTTTCGTTTTTCATTTTGTAAAAGAACGCCTATATACACACCACACCCCTTTCACCTTATAAATTTTTTGCTCAACTATCTACTCTCTACCAAAACTTTTCAAAACCCAAGCCATTTTTTTAAAACTTATCATTATCTTTTTTTTTTCTTTTTATCATTGTAAGAAATCGAGCAAAAAACATGCTTAATTTTCAAAAATCAAATGTGTACCAAATGGACTTAAACAACCGAAACTTACATCAACTTCCACGTTTTGTTTCTCCACCTTCACCTGCAGCCAACAGGCAAGAGATGATCAAATACAAGAAACAGTCAGAGAAAACAAAAACTAATCACACAATTCCCCAGAATAAAAGCACAAAAACAAAAAGTAAAAGCCTATACTTTCTCCGCACTGGCTCCGAACATCTGCCGGATGAGGGCCATGACTAGGGTTTTCTTTCGGAAAACGGAGGGCCA
This sequence comes from Benincasa hispida, assembly GCF_009727055.1. Lineage (NCBI taxonomy): Eukaryota > Viridiplantae > Streptophyta > Magnoliopsida > Cucurbitales > Cucurbitaceae > Benincasa > Benincasa hispida. Next base: position 19,480 of record NW_024065042.1, read on the forward strand.
TAGAAGAGCAAATGAGGGCAGTCCTGTTCGGTAACCTAGGAGAATATTTACGGGAAAACCCACATCAAAATCGCCGATTGAAGTGTGAATTCATGAATGCAAGGAAAAAGAAAATAGCGAAATTCGGTTACAATTTCTTAAGATTCTGTGCTACGTCTTGGTGAACTGTGATCTGGTCTAGGGTTTTTAGGGCGATACTTGTCGACCCACAGCATCTTCTTCGGCCTTTGGACAAAGAGAAAGAAGAAGGGTGTGTGAAAGAGAGAGCAAAGGCTTGAAATGGCGGGAAAAGGAAACAGAAACCGATGGATTGATGAGAATGGGAAAAGAGAGCCCCAGCTGGAGTAGGGTGTGTTGGACTTGTCAACTATTGACAGAAATGGGCTTCATAAAATAATGATTGTGAAATATGCCTAAAAATGAAATACCGAAGTACCATTTTCAATATGTATACTTTTTTTAAATGAATTTTATTCAAATTATTACCTGATTTTAAAAATATTTAGCATGATTTCTGTTTTCACAATTATATTTGAATTTTCACAATTCCAAATTAGTTTTTCAATTATCAAAATAAAATTTTCCAAATTGATTTAACATTTTTAAATTTGTGTGAAAAAATAATAATTTGCGAAATTGGGTAAGATTTGGGATATATATATAGAATCTCGGTGCACTGAGAAAACTCAAATATATCAAATTTTGATGTTAATTATGCCCGAAATTTTACCAAGAAAGTCCAAATATATAGAATTTCGGTGTTATTTTGCCATAATTAACACCAAGATCCACGTGAATTTTTCAAATTATATGTCATCTCTCTAAATCTTATACCAACTCTTATTTCTTCTCGAGTTTCCTCTTGCAATATTTCCTAAAAAGGGTGGAGGCGGCCTGTATTTGATGGGATGAAAAAAAAACAACTAGTTTGTGGCGGGCTGCGTGTGAATGGAAGGTCAAGCAAGTATATGGGGGGTTGATGACCTAAATTATAAACACTTTATTTATTTAATAAAATCTAACTTAAACATGTATATGGAGAAATTTATAGTGTCACTATATAATAGAAGAGACTTGATCGACTTGGTCATTTGAATCTTTAAGCGAGAAAGTGGGAGAGAGCGAGAGTAGAGAGAGCGAGATTTTGATCGAGAAAGTGGGAGAGAGCGAGAATAGAGAGAGCGAGATTTTGAGCGAGAAACTGGGAGAGAGCGAGATTAGAGAGAGCGAGATTTTGAGGGTCTGCTGAAACAATAGCACTTTTCATGGACCTGCTTACAGAAACATCTCCTACAGCCCTAGTAACTTTAGAATTCTGGTCTTCCGCAGTGCCTTTTTTGCGTTTACCAGCTTTTGAAGTTGTCTGTTTCTCTTCAATGATCCACACACACACATACATGGATGAGTTAATAAATGAATGAGGTTAGAATGGACAAACGGATATAGGAAATGTGCCGCAACTAAATCCAAATAAGAAAGACGAGCTACATAAAAGGTTAAAAGTTAAAAGATGTCTAACTATATTCAGATTCAAAGAATGGGATGTTATGAGAATATGGATAAAAAGGCTACCTCTCCTTTCATAATCTTCTGTTTGCAGTGCTTGCAATTAGCACTTGAAGTTTGTTGGAGAGAGCGTGATTTGAGCGAGAAAGTGAGAGCGAGCGAGAGTGGAGAGAGCGAGAGTGTCAGCGAGAAAGTGAAAGAGAGCGAGAATTTGAGCGAGAAACTGAGAGGGAGCGAGATTGTATTAAAAGAAACAAAGAAAAACCTTTTCGTATAGCAAATAAAACCGAAACTACTAATTTAAATATACCTAAGTATCAACTACCTTTCAACAAAATTTGTTCAAGAATTACCATAAGATGCAAGCACAACTTTCATAAAAGAGTAATGCATAGAAAAAGGGCAAGTCCAATACTAGTCTCGATCATTTGATTCAAGCATTTCCCGCAACTCTACAGCTGTTTACTAACTAA
>NW_024065043.1:0-66828 GCF_009727055.1 Benincasa hispida
CAAAAAAATCAAATAATATATATAATACTATTCCATAAATTAAAAATTCTCAGCTGATCAATTTTTTTAATGGTGTTCTTGAATTTTTTAGTTCGATCATTTGTATCCATACAAACATCGAAACTATGATTGAGTCCTCACTTTGTTTAATTTTTGCATCAATAAATGAGTAATGATTAGTCTCATGCATCCCCCTCTCAATATATAAAAACAAAATAAAAAATAAAAAATATATTTAAGTGCATCCCGAATCATACCTATTTTTTTTTGCATTCAATTTAATTAATTATTTTTTAAATATATTGTAATCATCACTTGGTGTAAATGATGAGAAAATAGATCATAGAGATATGTGTATTTTGGAATACACCAAATATTATCAATAAAAATAATTCAATTTAAAAAGGAATTTTATTTGGAAGTATCTAAGCTACACAAAAATAGTGCGGGTGAATAAATACCTTTGCCCAAATAATGTTGAGCTCGACTCCATTTAATGTTAGTGTAAGATTGAGTATAGATTTCTTGTCGTAGTTGTCAAATAAGAGGAGTGAGAGGTCCCACAAGGCGCTTCCCATGTAAGTATGACATTGGAAGACATGTCAATCGACAACAGCAAAAAATTGCTCTTGAATTCATAGCTACTTTTTCTGATCCAAACATCCAAACTTCTGATGGCATTGGGATTGTTCCCTCCCACTCGTACACTCCCAAAATCTATATAATATTCATATGGAATTACTCACTTTAATAGAAATTAGATAAAAAGAAAAAAAAGGAAAATTATAATTTTGATCAATAAGTTTTGGGTCTAGCTAATTTTTATTTGGTTCTTAGATTTTATAATACTAATGTCTGCATCTACGAAGTTTCGGACTTTCAAGACAACGTTGACTCAAAAGTTCATACTTCCATTTAAGGATGAACCCTCGGTCTTGCAATTTTCTCCCCAACAATATTCTCATATAGAGCAAGATCATTGGACATCGTTCGTCAATGAACGATTGAGTGAAGAATGGGAGGTAAGTCATTCACAATAAATTATATGTCAACATTATCATTATTTTGATAGGTAACTTCAATAGATTTTTTGTACAGAAAATCAGTCGTCTTAAAAAAGAAAGACGTGCAAAATGTGTATATAATCATCACATTTATCGGAAGGGCTATGCGAATCTTGCTCAAGAATTAGTGAGTTATTCGACTTAAATTAAATCTTTTATACTAATATGTTTATACTAATTAAATATGTATGTTCATGGAGAACCTATTGAATGGCCCTTCTTATAGGGAAATTTTATGGAAAGAAGCAAGAAAAGGAAGGAATAATGAATACTTTGATGAAGTTACTCGAGAAAGTTCCAATCGGATTGTAAGTATATATTGTGCAAAGTTTAAGATGACATATATATAATGTTTGGAACTTGTGATGATATAGATATTGTGTGAAAATTGTAATATATTTTATAGGATAAATTGGCTGAAATCTATGAAGGTGAAGATGTTCTCACCAAAGCATTGTGTACGGAGGAACATTGGAGACGTGTTAGAGGAATGGGTGATTTTGTTTCCCATTCTCAATATTTCAAATTAGTAAAACCAAAGTTCTCAATGAGCCAAGAAATTGAAGGAGGCTCTAGTGAAAAAATGTTCGACATGGTAAAGTGTCAAGAGAAAGAAACCACAACAGACAATCTCGTCAATCCAAATCATCTGTTGGAAGTGTTGCACTTAGTGCATCTGAAGAAGAAGATACTGAGAAGATGTCTAAAGAAGATTTGGAGGTAATTTATTTATTGTGACTTTTAAATTTTAATCATATTGTACGTGTTTAACCATGCATGACATAAGTTCTTTTAAATTTGTGAAGGAGAGGCCACTTGGCTATAGGAACTGTAGATAACATTGTTGCAGTAGCCACAACATTTGATGATGATGTGTCATGCTTAACTGTTAAAGTTCTGATTGACATTGTCATTAGAGAAGATTTGCCTACACCAATTCCATTTTTTAACCTTTTTTATTTATTATTTATTATTTATTTTGGTGTGTGAAGATTTGAAGAAATTTCATATATATCTCACAAACTATTTGTTTACCTCTAACCATGAAGGTACAGTCCCAGTTGGCTCCCAGGCTGCCATTCCACCATCTTTTGCCTATTTAGTTAAAGAACAAAAACTTAGTCCTTTAAATCGTTTAATTATGTCATAAATGAAAAGATATCATGAAAATAGAAAAAAAGCACATTATGTTAAATTTAGAATTATTTTAAAAACTACAACTCAAAATATTTTGAATTAGAATTACTATACCTGTAAAGAAAGTATTAAGTTGACTGCATCGAAAAAACATTGTGGTTCCATAGGATCTCCCACAATGTCTGGAGACATTGTTGAAAATATCAAACAACACTAGAACATTATTGATAATACATTATTTACATTTTTAAAATTTATACATCTTAAAAAAATTTCAAACAAATGTCCATCCTCCTTTTGACATGTGATGATACATTCAGTTGAAGATGAAGAGTTTTAGGATTTTAGAGTCCTTTGGACTTCTTCCTTTTACCTTTTTTTTTTTTTTTTTTTTTTTGTACTAAAATGAATGAATGTAATAGCTACAACCCTATTTCTTCTATACACTCATTGCCCTAATATGATTCATAATAATACAAAGAATAAGAATATCACACTTGGTATTGGTTGATTGGTGGTGAGCAAAACCAATTTTCAACAGAATGGTGGTGACTCACCTTCTTCTTCTTCCACCTTTGCTTTCCCTTTTCCATTTTCATTTTCTGCTCTAACATCTCTTGAAGCTGGAGGGTACTTCAAGTACTCCCAGTTTGGCTCGTAATGTGTAGAAGTGTGAGTTTTTGAGTGGTTTGGTGAGGCAGTCAGCTAGTTGGTCGGCCGAAGATACGTATCGAATAGTGATGTTACCTTTTAGAACATGGTCCCTGATAAAGTGAAGATCAATTTCTATATGCTTAGTTCTAGAATGAAATACCGAATTCGCAGCTAAGGCTCCTGCCCCTAGATTATCACACCATATGGTCGGTCGAGTGTTTGACTGTAATCCCATCTCACCTAGTAGTTGTTGAAGCCAGAGGACTTCGAATGTAGCATGAGCAAGTGCCCTATATTCAGACTCTATACTCGACCATGCAACCACCGCTTGCTTCCTCGAGGACCATGATATAATGTTATTTCCTACAAAGGTATAATAAGCAGCCACTGATTTCCTGTCATCAAGATTGGATGCCCAATCAGCATTGGAATAGGCAGAGATATATCGATTCGGGCTTGGTTGAAAGTAGAGTCCACAGTGTTTCGTGCCGCTGATGTATCTAAAAACTCTTTTAGCTGCCTGCCAATGGACATCAATTGGATTTTGAAGAAATTGACTGAGTTGGTTGATAACATAGGTGATGTCCGGCCGTGTATGTGTCAAGTACTGAAGGTCGCCAATGGTGCTTTGATATATATAAGGTTCAGAGACGGGTTGTCCATTAGTCTTTGACAATTTCCTGCCTTGGAAAGTTGGCGAGAGCATTGGTTTCACATCTGTCATCTGAAGTTTATGTAGTAAATCATCCACATATTTCGACTGGTTGATCAATAGGCCAGAGTCTATATAATGAATTTGTATTCCCAACGAAGTTGGCCCAAGTCCTTCAGTGCAAATGGTATATCAAGAGTTTCTATAAGTTGCTCTGTTTATTGTGAGTTGTTACCTGTGATAATGATGTCGTCGACATAAACAAGTAGGAATATGACAGAGCCCTTCGTGCGGTAGATGAACAATGAAGTATCTGATTTAGACTGATAGAATCCCCATTTTGTAAGAACAGAACTGAGGGTTGTATTCCAGGCTCGTGGTGCTTATTTCAGGCCATGGATGGCTTTTTCTAATTTGCAGAAATTGTTCGGGTAATGAGAGCTGACATACCCGGGTGGTTGACACATATATACATCCTCAGCTAGTTTTCCATTTAAGAACGCATTGTTGAAGTCTAGTTGCCTAAGAGTCCAGCCATGTGATAGCAACACTGATGACTACTCAGATTGTTGAAGACTACACTACCGAGCTGAATTTCTCAAAGAAGTTGACTCCATGATGTTGATGAAAGACCTTTGCAACTAGTCGGGCCTTGTATCTTTGTATTGTGCCATCCATGTTTTGCTTGAGTCGAAATATCCATTTGTTCCCAACTATATTTTGAGACGGAGATAGGGAACTAGTGTCCAGCTCTTGTTTTCCATGAGATTCGTGTATTCCTCATCCATCGCTTTCTTCCATTGAGGAGTTGCAAGTGCAGCTATGATTCTTGTGGGCTCTATTTGGGACTAATTAGTGCTTTTGCTTGTTATCTAGGCTTTTAGTTTAAACATGCCAACTTTGGCTCATGTGACCATCAGATTGTTGGGTTTGATGTCCTAAAAACTTGCAGTTTGTAAAATGATAAACATTTTCTATTATCAATATACTTGTTATTGATCTCATAAATTGTATGAAAGTCTAAATCCAATAAACTAAGACCCATGACTATTGTATGAGTACTTGAATTTTATATGGAGACATAAGAGTGGATTGGATTCGAGTAAATAGTCAAAATGATCTATGGTACTTGAATGAGATTGGGTACCTTATTCTGGTAACACCATTGGATGCGACCTACTCTGTAGTTGTTACAAAGAGTTGTAAAGTGCTACATACGATGTGATCCTAATTCGTACATGTTATGACATGAGGAGTGGGGGGTCCTATGCAATGAGTTTGCATAAAATCCGAACCAAGAAATAAGTCACTCTTACTTTATAACGCTGTTTACTATTTAAGACTGAATATTTCACCAAGATGATCTAGGTAACTCGATCTTAATCCTTAACTAACTATGAACTCCGATTTATTCGAGATTGCCCTTACATATGCATAGTTGAGGGTTGGCTCAACAGCGCCGGCTCACTAAGACTCTCATTTCAGGGGTAAAACCAGATAGATAGCTGGAGACATAAGGTGCAAGACGGAGTTCACACCTACCCGATTTAGGGATAGAAGAAAAGTTGTTCTCTCAAGTACTGAATCTAGGTCTTGAACAAAGGGCCCTACCCTCTCACTAGGCTGAGAGAGTTTGGTTTGGTGATTGGATCACAAACCAGTTGTTCATTAGAGGATCAGTAGGGACTTGAGGAATAAGACGTAATCTCGAGGGTAAAACAGATATTTGATCCAGCCATTATTATGAACAACCTGTGAAGGGTCGACTTGCTGATTATGGTAAAATCATGTGGACATAATATATCTACAGTGAGGGGAGTGCAACTATGGGCTTTAGTGGAATGACCCATTAGTTAACGAATGGCGATTAATTTGGTCTAATGAGTTTAGCCAATTAATCTCGGATCGTTGGAGCCCATAATCTATAGGTCCACGAGGTCCCCTACTAGCTCATAATGGACTAGCTCTAGAATAGCATGATAAGTTAATTTGAAACGTTCAAATTAGAATTAAGGAAATTAGTGATTATATGAGATATAATTATGCTTAATTTTAGAATTAAATGGAATAGATATTAAATTAATTAAGTTTTATTTAATAATTAAATTATGAAATTAATTAATTTTCATTTTTAAAATCAAAATTTGATTTTTAGATAAAATTGAAAAAGGAAAAGAAAACTAAAACACAAATGGAAAAATGGATTTTTCCATTATCCATCTTTTAAGTAGCTCACACATGAAATAACCATTTGTCTTGTCTTCTCCAAGCATGGGCTACAACTCATGTAGCTCTTCTCTTTGCATGTTGATATGCAATATAATGAGAAGATTGGAGTGAAAATTGGGCATGCAATCTATAGAATTTTGAGAGAAAATTCGCTTTGAAGAAAGGTTCTTCAACATAAGTTGCTGCAGTGAGCTTTTCTCCTTCATCCCTTGATTTAAGATTGTTTTGAGTCCAACAACTCAATGTAGAACCAAGAGAATAGCGGAAAGATCTTGAGGTGGTATACAAAAAGATATAGAGAAGATAGCAGCTGAAGATGAAGTTTTGAAGAAGTTCTACAAGAGGTATGTCTTGAAACCCATTTTTTCTGTAGAAGCATGCTTTATATTATGCCAAAATTAGTGAATTTAAATGTTTAGATGATCCTTGTGCTTCCGCTGCAATTGATACAATCCTACAATGGGTAATTAGAGTTTGTTTGAATTTTATCAGCATGTCAAATTCTTCTACTATAGTCACTTCCAATGTACATAATAGTAAAATCAAATCATCAAACAAATTACTCGTGGTTGATTATACCAAAAGAGTTTTAACAGAGGATTATCCTCTATCTCCCAACTCATCTGAAATTATGAATTATGTAGATGAAAATGCTGAATTCGAACAACAAGATAAATATGATTTATTTGTTATCGAAGCATGTTTAGTGGAAAACGATAAAATCTGGATAATTGATTCAGGTACCGCTAATCATGTATGTACTATCACATAGGAAAATAGTTCCTGGAGACAACGTTGAAAGAAGGTGAAACAATCTTTAAGGTAGGGACCGGGGAGATTGTTTCAACCAAAGTAGTGGGAGATATGAAGTTATTTATAGGAGATAAGTACATTTATTTGAAAAATGTATATTATATTCCTTCTATGAAAAGGAATCTAATTTCTGTCTCTTGTTTGCTAGAATAAAATTATAAAATTTATTTCGAAAATGGTGAAGTGTTCATCAAAATGGAAAATAAATAGATTTGCTCTGCAAAATTAAGAAATAACTTGTACATGTTAAAACCAACTGAGGTCAAAGCTGTTTTGAACATAGAGATGTTTAAAACTACTGGGACTCATAAGAAGAGGAAGATTTCTCCAAATGCCTATCTTTGGCATTTGAGACTGGGACACATAAATCTCAACAGGATTGAGAGATTGGTTAAGAACAGTCATCTAAATAAGTTGGAAGACAGTTCATTATACTATGTTGAGGGATGGGTGGGGCTCACCGTCGGGGAGAGATTTGGGCTATGGTGAGATGCATATCCTGGTGAGATTGTCTGGTTTATAGAGTTTGGAGCATAGTTGGGAGTAAAGGCTGGTGTTGGATTTACTCGAAGGAAGGACTGTGATTGAGGCAGGGTGTTGAGTATGGGTTGAAGGCTCGGGATTAAGGACTCAGTTATGGGAGGGGTTTTCGCCTGACGATCGTGTTGGACGATGGAATGTCAACGATCATGGGGTTCTTTGTAGTGATCTTCTGTGTGATGAGCTTGCACCGATTTTCTAGTTAATGGACTATTTGCGATCATTGTGTCTTTGGCCTTCGCAATCGTCCTAAACAATGAAGATTGAGCGATCGCTTTATCTTTCGTCTGGGTGATCGTTCTATACGATGGACGCTAAACGATTGCATTGTCTGTTGTCTGGGTGATCGTTCTAAACGATGAAGGCTGAACGATCGCATTGTCTGTTGTCTGTGCGATCGTTCTAAACGATGGAGGATGAGTGATCGTGTTGTCTGTTCTTTGGGCGATCGTTCTGAGCGATGATGCCTCAGCGATCGTGTTGTCTTTCTTTTGGCCTGTCGTCTGGGCGACTGTGCTAAAAGATGGATGTTTAGCGATCGTTTGGTCTGCCGTTTTGGCTGTCATTGTGCACGATGGGGATGCAAAAGGGAAGTCACTCTCATTAAATTTCACATGTCTGCTGGTGTAAATTTGGCCCGATGGACTGAGACATCTGTACTCTTTGTTATATGAGTTGGGACCAATATACACACATTTCTCCGAGTGTAATTGGAATTTTTTACTGTGGTATGGCCGTAGGTAAGGGTAGCAGGCACACCCAAATGTGCTAAGATTAAAAAAATGAAGATTAGAACCAAAGATTATAGGAATGGGTGATTTACCATGCAATACTGTGGTAGGCATTCCATTAATGAGATAGGCAGCTATTGAAAATGCCTCCCACCAAAAGGACAGAGGCATGGTTGCATGTGCAAGGATTGTGAGTCCGGTTTCAATGATGTGTCAATGCTTGTGCTCAGATCTGCCGTTTTGTGCAGAGGTATAAGGACATGACTTTCTGATTAAAATGCATTTGGACTCATAGAGATGTTGTATTCTGTCATAGTCTTTCCCATTACCTGATTGAAGCATTTTAATCCCAGATGTGAATTGAGTTTGGATCAATTGAGTAAAGTGATTGAACACTGCCAATGTCTCACTTTTCTGTTTTAGAGGATATATCCACACATATCGACTGTGATCATCTAAGAATGATATGTAATATCGGTATCCATCAGTAGATTCAATAGGGCTGGTCCTCATACATCTGTATGTATTAATTCGGACTTATTGGATGCTCGAGATTGAGAGTTAGGAAATGGTAAGGCACTTGCTTTTCCCAATTGACATGAATCATAAAATTCTTTTCCTTCATTCGATTTTACTGGTAAATTACATTCTCTAATAATATAGTCTAGAGTTTAAATTGATGGATGTCCTAATCTTCTATGCTAGACAGCTATTGACTTAACTACATTTATCCTAACTCCTGATAGAATTAGGGGGCAGTCAGGTTGTTATTTTCATACAGAGCAGTACCTCGTCTCTTGGTGTTGTCCTGTAGTACTTCAGCCCCTCGTATTCAGTATAATCCTCTGTCAAGCTCCCCTTTCAACAGTGTTCTGCCTGTAGCCTTGTCCTTAATGACATAACAATCAGTGTGAAATTCAACAACCACAGCATTATCATGAGCTAACTTGGATATGCTAGTCAGATTCTTTGCTATATTAGGCACACATAGGACATCATTTATTATAAATTCATTCCTTCCATTAGACAAACATGATTGACCAGTGTGAGATATGTGTAATTGTTCACCATTACCTACGGTGACCAGTCCATTACCTCCATACTCGGTTGGGTTGTTAATGTTGTTATAATATGGAGTGACATGGTTAGTAGCTCCACTGTCAATGTACCAGTTCAGATCCGCTAATGTCTCTGGTGTGGCTATAAAGGGGTTGGAGGGCTGTGATGATGTGAACATGGCAGCAACATTATTGTTGGGGCCAACTGACCCATGATTTCCTCTGCCTTGTCCAGCACTCTGAGAGTAATCCTTGTCAAACTGATGATAACATAAAAACTTGATGACGGAAAATTAGAAGTCAATTTTACTCGACAACTAAAGTCCCTTGGATGCGGTATGCGATGCATGTTCCTAAGATATGTGTTGATAGTCATGCGTCGATGGTCATATGTTAGAATGGTAATGCGCTAACGAATGTATACCATGACCATGCGTCCTATCACAAGTTTTCTTGCGCTCACGCCAATTATAACACGAAAGCATGTTTCTCAGATAATCCGAGGTCGAACGCAGGGACTTGTAGCCATATGTATGTGGTATTATGCATGCGGTGGTTTAAATAAAAGAATGGAACAGAGGTTGCTAAGTTAACCCTACTCCTACTCCTATCTAACAGACAACGCAATGAGAATATGCATGACAGGTAGAGACACAACAACACTTGACATGAAATAAATGTATGGGAAAATAGATAAAATGTGGAGATGATTTCATTGCAACCCTTAAGAGTGACTACAAGGGCAACCTTAGTTAATGTAAGCCATGCAGTTATGCTACACACACGTGAACCTAACTTTAGGACGTATGCGGTGTATCTACAATATTGCTGAGAAGCTTATGCCTGCCTAGACCTCTATAACCAGCCCACTAGCTTCCGCCGCATGGGCGTGGCTGCCGCATAACCCCTTGTCCTACTTCCTGGACACATGCAATATCCAATCTGTAGGGTGCATATGCTGTGTGAAGCAAACAAAGTTTATCTCTAAGATCCCCATTCTTGCCTATGCATTCCAATTCGCTCTCCCGAGTCTTAGATTTGTGTTTTAGACTACTTTCCCAAGTATGACTAAATGATAATGAAGCATTCATAGGACAAGGTAACCACATGAACTTTGCTGACCTAAGATTGTTTCTATCCTAGTGAACAATGCATACATTGCTTAATGCAATCAACCACTTACCCTCCCGGGCAGTTGGTTGTTTTTGACTTTACTCATAGACAACCAATGCGTTAGCCTATAAACAGGCGTTGCCGTAGCTTCACACTAAGCAAATAAGGTTACTCACACATTCACACAACGCACACCTCTCGGTGGGTCGCTACATGCTTCATATCCCTAATCCGCATGACTAAGTGTGCGATACCCAAACAATCTCACTAAGTGTTGCAATGAAAGTAAAGATGCTAAGCAAAGAAGATAGAGATGGAGTCGAAGGAAACTCAGAAATGTATTAAAAACAAATTGTATTATTTTCTTAATCACAAATGTCATACAATACAATATAAGAAAAGAAAGGAAAAGGAAATGACCGGGTGGAAGCAAAGACTTGCTTCCAGCGGATGTGCGTCAAGGTTGCCGGTGGTGCCATGGATGGGCAGAGGAGCTGACTCTCTCCGGTCGAAGGCTCCGGTCGTCACTCGGAATGGATGAAGGAGGTGAAGAACTCTCAAGCGTCTTCTCACATATTTTGTTTGAATCGCGGGGAAAATCCTCAGATATCTTGAATTTCTGCTCATTGACTTATATTTATAGAGCTTGGGTCGTCGACAGCATTAATGAACTGCTCTGAGTCTGACATTCGGCGCGTTAATCCTTTTTGAACCTCTGCTACTAATAACGTGGTAGGTGAAATGTTAACATCATCTTTTGGCTTTTCTCAAGGTAGATGCATTGATACGTTCATTCCACCAATCTTGCGTTGATCCCATTAATATTCGTTGTCGTGTGGCTGCAATCATTCAATGATCACATTCACTTAATACCGCAACTCTACATGATGACCGCAATCGCTTGACGAGCGCGACTCCCAGGCGATGGACACATACGGCTGATTATCGCAACATCTATATGTTGATCGATGCGTTTGCTCTTTGCCGATAGAGAGTTTCTCCGTATGCGATCATCTTATGCGGTGGTCAGTTTTTGCATTTACGTCCATTTCCTGCATTGGCTACAAAATAGAATATTGAATTATAACTAACGCAAAATAACGGTTAGCTGAGATTCGACATGCTGATCGACGCAAGCTCACTTTCTCGTGATTCCTAGCATAATTGCCGCATATTCTTGCCTAACAACCTTCATAATTCTAAGTAAAGGCTTAAGATGATATTGCATTTTCTGACATGTCATCACATACCAGGGCTGAGTGATCGTACTTCCTACAAAACTTGACATGTTGGTTTGTTTGAGTTGTTATTTCGACCTCTTCCTCAACCTCAGCCGCCCCCTTGTCCATTGAATGTATTATGACTGAAGTTGTTGCCTTTGGAATGTTCCCTTGCTGCTTATTCCATTGAATGGGGGATTGAAATATGCCCCTCCATTTGTATTCTTATTAAATGCTACATTGACGAAGGCTACTGTGCAAAGGAGCTATGTATTTTTGATAAAATTTGGTGTTCAATCTTTTTTCATAAGAGATAAGTTCGGATTGCATATCTAACCAAGAAATACCTGGTTTATCTTGGATGCCTACGACAACAGGATTATATTCTTCATCAAGGCCAAGGAGAACTTGTGCGATTAAGACTCTTGTCGACACAAGGTGCCTGCCTGTGCAAGGTTGTCAGAGTGCATATTCATCAAGTTGAGTACTCACTCATTTCTGACTGTCTTTTCTTGTCTATTGGAACAGTTTCCTTAAGTAGTCTTCTTCAGCTTGAGATTGAACACGAATAGCTCTTGAGGCTTGCCACAATTCTTTGGCATTCTCGTATCCCATGAGTTGAACTACTACGTCTGGAGCCATGGAGTTATATAGCCATCCTAGCAGAAGTTGATCGATGCAAGCCATGCCTCGTATTGAGGATTCAGTGACCGTTCAACAGATGAACTGACTCTGTCATCACTTACCATTTGAGAGTTGGACATCAGAGGTCGTTTAGATAAACATGATGGGTAGGGTATTTGTTCTGAAAGATGTCCTTCGAGCTTGTAGCTTCGGAGGATGGACAGCACGAGCGTCTTCCACAACATGAAGTTCCTGCGTTCTAGCTTTGTGGTGGTGAGCTGATTCAAGAGCTAATTGAGGGGTGGTGTGTGAACTTTACTGGTTTGGCAGTAGGGGAATTTTCGGTGAGTGTGGCGTCGGCCATGGAGTTCTGATACCAAGTTGAAGATGAAGAGTTTTAGGATTTTTAGAGTCCTTTGGACTTCTTCCTTTTGCCTTTTTTTCAATATTAAAATTAATGAATGTAATAGCAATATCCCTATTTCTTTTATACACTCATGGCCCAATATGGTTACATAATAATACAAAGAATAAGAATATCACACTTGGCATTATTTGATTGGTAGTGAGTAAAACCAATTCTCAACAGAATGGTGGTGACTCACCTTCTTCTTCTTCGACCTTTGCTTTTTCCATTTTCATTTTATGCTCTTAACACATTCTTCTAAAATTGCCATGAGGATTCTCTTTGCCACCACCCCCGCCCCCAAACCACCTTTTCAGCCTGGAAGAGGGATTGCGACTGCAGCAGTTATCAACCCTTGAGCTGACACTTACTGCCTAATTGACTCTTGCGGAATAACTCGGATACTATACTGTAAACTTATACATAGCGGAATGATTAAGTCAAAGAGATAAACTATAATGGATTAAGTAGGCCCATCTTTTATTATGATAGTGAGATAAACGTTTATACAACTTAAGGATTTAACAGACAAAGTTTACAAAGACAACCGTAAAAACCCTCCGGAAGTGTAATTGGGCACGTGGAAGACCTTGACCTTAGCAGTACCCTAGAACTCCTCATCTTCCGCTACCTGGGGGGGGGGGGATTTAAGAAAAAAATATTTTGAAGAGTGTGAGCTACTAAGCCCAGTGAGTGGTTCTTTTTAAGATGAAAATCATCATTTTGGGAAATCAATCACATAATAATAATCACAGTGTACCCATGCATGATCATGGATTTATTCATGCAATGATTAACCTTTATTCCAAAATGATACAGCGGCATGCATATCATATCTTCAATCAATACAATCACCTATGGAAACTTTCCTATGACCCCAATTCCCGACAATGTGCACATCGACCATTTTATTTATCCCGCTAGTCATGCTTAGGTACTTGACCATTTTATTTATACAATCACGTGGCATGCATATCAAATAAAAAAAACTTTTACTTTTTTTTTTTTTAATTCTTCAAATTTTGGATTAGATTTTAAAAACACTCCTAAAACGTAGATAATAAAACAAATACATCAAAAGATGAAATGAAAACTGTTTACTAACTTAATTAATTTTCAAAAATAAAAAACTAAAGCATAAGTAGTTATTAACTCTCATACTAATTACAATAATCAATCAACTACTTAAGTTATGAGCAAAATGTTTTCCACACATCCAACTATGATGTAACGACTACAATGATCTTTATAATTAATGTAGAGCTTATTTATTTGGATAGCACGATTTCTGATTCTTCTAAATGTCTTGCTATTGAGAATTGACTCTCCAAGATATTGAAGAGCATCCGATACTAATTTTTGAATTAGTGGACGTTCAAAGTATTTAGCATGTGCAATCAACATATAGTGAGAGCCCAAAAATAATATATAATATTATTCCATAAATTAAAAATTCCTCAGTTGATCAATTATTAATGGTGTTCTTGAATTTTTTTAGTTCGATCATTTGTACCCATACAAACATTCGAAACTATGATTGAGTCCTCACCTTTGTTAAATTTTGCATCAATAAATGAGTAATGATTATTCTCATGCACCCCTTCACATATAGAAAAACAAAATTAAAATAAGAAAAATACTTAAGTGCATCTTGAATAATACATATTTGTATGCATTCAATTCAATTATTTTTTTAATATATTTTAATCATTATTCTGTGTGAATGATGTGAAATGGATCCATACAGATATGTGTTTTTTGAAATACACCCAAATATTATCCTAAAAATAATTCAATTTAAAAATAAATTTTTATTTTAAAGTATTTGAGTTACACAAAATCAATGTGGGTGAATAAATACCTTGCACAATAATTTTGAGTTCAACTCCATTTAATGTTGGTGTAAGATTAAGTATATATTTCTTGTCGTAGTTGTAAAATGAGAGAAGTGAGAGGTCCCACAAAGCGCTTGCCATATAAGTATGACATTGGAAGATATGTTAATCGACAATAGCAAAAAAGTTCTCTTGAATTCATAGCTACTTTTTCTGATCCAAACATCCAAATTTCTGGTGGCATTGGGATTGTTCCCTCCCACTCGTACACCCCCAAAATCTATATAATATTCATATGGAATTACTCACTTTAATAGAAATTAGGTAAAAATAAAAAAGGAAAATTATAATTTTGATCAATAAGTTTTGGGTCTAGCTAACTTTTATTTTGTTCTTAGATTTTATAATATTACATCATTAGTCGTTATGTTTGATTTCAATTTAGTCCATAAATTTCAAATTAAGATTTTAGTTTTGTTTCAATTTAGTCCATAAATTTCAAATTAAGATTTTAGTTTTGTTTCAATTTAGTCCATATGTTTTAGGATTTAGACTATTAACCTCACTTTCAATATTTGGCATCGATTAATTTAAAGTAATTATATAGTGAAATTTTTTAATTTTAATATTGATAAAATTAGTAAAATTTAAGAAATAATAATACTATTAATTAATGGACTATTTTCAAATAAAAGAAAATGAGTCTATTTATTTACAAATATAGCAAAATTTCACCATTTATCACTTATAGATCGTGATAGACTGCGATAGATATTTATCTGTATTAGCGATAGAAATCTAATGTGGTCTATCTCTGATAAACAACAATATTTTGTTGTACTTGAAAATATTTTCAACAATTTTACCATTTACAATAATAATCCTAAATTAATTAATAGACATTAACGCTAAAGATGAAAAATGAGTGTTTAGTGAAAAATCAAGGTTAAGAATATAAATATTGAAACCTATATAAACTGAATTGAAACAAGACTTAAATCTCAAAGGTAACATGGTAACATTTTAAAACTTAGCAGGCGTCAAGGACACTAATTTGGTTATAATATTCAGTGAGTTATAATAGTCCATGAGTTACAATAGTATATATTCGAGATGTAAACTATGTTAGTATGGATAGAAAATAGTGCACTATAACAAAGAGACAAAGAGAGGATGAATAGAAAATAATAAATAAACACTACAACGATGAAGGTTTTAAATAATAATATCAATGGAGTGGTTATAATAGTCACTCCACCTACTTAAAATTGCGGCCCCAAACAACCATGAAACTCAAAACTTAAAGGATTAAAAATGTATTATTTTAAAATCCGTGTACCAAATAAAAACTTAAAACTGAAAAAAAAAAGTATTTTTCCCAAAGGTAGAAATTAAATATTATACTACTCACTGCAAGCCAAATCTTTGCTCAAGAAGGTATGTAAAGTGCACCTTCATGATCTAGATCCATTTTCGAGCTTTACTGCAGGCTTCCTCATCAACTTCTTCTCCCAATAAACGAAGTTGAATATAGTTTAGGACAGTGCAAAGTATGCAATTTTCTCCCATAATCTGCAGTTCCCATCCACCATCTTCCTTCTATTTTAGCTCATTCAATGGATAGAGACGTCAATTACCAATCTAAAGATAATATATTTCATTTTGAAAATCAAAACAAGATTTGAAAAGGAATATATATATAAAAATCAAAACAAGATTTGAAAAGTAAAACCTTTAATAAGGAGTGTTTCAAGCCCTTGGTTCCAGTTGTATTATTTAATTTTATATAAGTGGAATTTTAATAATTATCTATAGAGATGATTAGTGACCAAAGACTAAGCTTTCTCCCAACCAAATCCAACTAATATTTTTCCCTTTCAAATAACTCCCATCTTTTCTTTCCAAAAATAATAATAATAGTAATATAATAATAATTTTTCTTGGTGTGTTTCAACGTGAAAGACAAGTGAGTTAAAAAAGTTGTCTTTTATATTTATTATGAAAATGACGTCCAATTTATTTTAATTTAAAATTTTGGGGCAATATAAACCTAAAATGTTAAGTCGTATTGTTAGAAAATTGTTAATTTCTAGGAATATTTAACTAAATTGAAATTTGAAACGGCTAAATTAAAACTTTAAAATATTATAGGACTAAGTTGTAATTATTTACAAAATAGCAATGCTTATAATTGAAGCAAAAATTATAGAAAATATCTTTAAATTACAGTTAGTATTGTATGGAAATTGTTAAAACATGTGTGATTTAGACAAAATTTGATACTTGCTTATTTATTTATTTAATCTCTCCCACAATCAATAGAATATGAATGTGGATGTGATTTTAATACTCGTGCGTAGACAATTATTATTATTATTATATTTTGTAAATATATTGATGTTTTTAGTTTAATAATATGTATAGTGGAGGGATAAAAAATTTAACGTCTTAATATATACTTTATGTCAGTTGAGATATACTCATGTAGGTTCTTAATAGATTAGTTTGAACTCATCTCTTCTTTGACATAAATATTTGTGCATGATAGTTTGAGATCATCTCTTCTTTACCATGATATCTTATGTTGAAGGTTATCCTAAGGAAGGTCCAAAGTCTATGGGCGAACTTATATTCAAGGAAATCGGGAAGTGATAGGGAACATGCATCCCAAAAGAAAAGTTAGACCTTCGAGTTCCAAGCATCCCAAAAGGAGAAAGCTTAGTTTCTACGTTTTTCTTCTCCCAACTTCTTATAGTGAATGATATTTTCCAAGTCTGATTACTTCTTCTTTCATCTTCTCATATGTCTTTTCTATCCAAAAACAATTTTCTTGATTTTGTTCCTTTCTTCGATGAGTGTACATCTAAGATTAGAGGTGGTGGTAACCTTGGGGAGTAACCAGCAATTGCGCTTTAATACTAAAGTCGTATCGATTTTTGCTTTCAAGGTAGTGGGACACAAGTAAAGGTGTCTCGAGACTGAGTATAGATCTCACGGTGTGAATTTATAAAGAGATACGTGAAAAAAGAAAAATGAAGTATCATATACCTCATTTTCCTCCGTTTTACCTAGGGCTAATTTAACTTAGAAAAATACGGCTAATTATTTTATCAAGTGATTGTTTAAATTTACCCAAAAGTAACACTTACTTTGGATAGTTAAACAATCTTAGTTAATGTTCATTAAACACTTTAAACTTTAATAAAAACTTGTATGCTTTTAAAACATCTATCTAATTCACCTTTTCATGTCTGTTCTTAGGTACGGGTGTTTCGTTTCTGCCAACTTAAATACCCCAACTTAGACAAAACTAGCCTTAGAAAAAAAGTCCCTTATAGATACATTTCCTACAAACTCAATCTTTTAATTAAATCAATTTAATCTTATTAAACTTATTTATAATCTCATTAGAAATGTGATCTTAGGTCTATGTAAATCATATTTTAAAACTATTTTAAAAAATGATTTTAACATAAGGTTTGCATGCAATATTGAATTATTGATTTTAATTTCTAATTTCATTAATTATAACTTTTATAAAAGAAATGAAATAAAATAAAACCAATTATTGCATGTTAAAGCATAATTATGTAAATTATAACAATTATAAAATAATCTAAAGGTAGACACGCTTTATGCAATTCCATTTCATTACTTAACATACATAACCCTTATATATTAAAGTAATGAAATAATTAATAACATACTCCATCCATACATTCAACTATATATTATAACACTTGTAAAATAAATGATGCATGACTATGTTACTAATGTGTGCAAATATATATGATAACATTTATATTATATGATCCTTGAGCATGCTATAGAATTAAATCATGCAACTATATATTATAATGTCAATGATGCATGAATAATGCATAACATATTGTGGGATTTTAATATATAACATACATTATGACATATAAATATATAAAATAAATCATACATCATATACATAATTTAAAACAATTATTGGACAAGGATTGGACTCCTAAATAATTAATTAAATTAAAACAGCACTTATATTAATTTAATTAATTAAAAACAACTAACTATTACAAAAAAAAAAAAAAGCCAACCAGTTCAAAACAAGCGAATTGGGTCTTGAACCGCACGAACTGGACCGCCAACATCCGAACCGACCACGGACCGCTCAAACCAAGCGAACTAGACATGAACTAATTGAGCCACGAACTGAACCATGCGTGAGCCGATTCATTCTTGCCATCTCGGAGCGTTGCAACGCTGTGATCTAGTGTTGCAATCCTACGGAAAGAACATTCCGTTCTGCCCTTCGCAATGTTGCAACGCTACTGTATAGTTGCAAATTCCTTTGATTTTCCTCCGATTTTGACCTCATTTCGTTCAGATAAACGCCGAAATGATCACGAACGATTCAAGACTTTCAAAATACAGACTCTATTGTAATTAATGCCTAAAAACAAAGGCCCTTACAAACCAACATTTGTAAAACAAAGATGTAAAACTATGATCCAATCCCGAAAAAAATCCAATAATTGCAAACCAAAAAATTTTTCATTCATCACATGAATCAATTTATAAAATGCAACCCATTAGAGGTCTATAGATGCATTTTGAAAAATTAAAAAAAAAAAAAAAAATGGGACAAAACTACGCTCTGATACTAATTGAAGTAACTGTAAAGTTTCGTAGCAGAAACAAGGATTGACCCAATTTTTATTTTCACATAACAATGAAATTACAGAACATAAAATTATGCATTAATGAAGAATTTACGACATGCAACTTTACGGAAAAAAATAGAGAAAGGGTTGGGAGAAATAAGTATCCTTGAAGAAACCAATTTCTTCACCAAATTCCTCCTCGAACAGTCACGATCCAAAATGGCCACCACCACAAGTGAGACCTCCGTATTCTCTTTTGGGATGAGAATTTCTCAAGAGTATGTGGCTTTGTGATTTTGGAAGAGGGAGAGAGAAAGATTTTGTGTAGGGAGTCTCCTATATGTTTTTTTAGAGAAAAAACTAAGATCTTTTGTGAAATAGATGAACATCACCCAAAAAAAAAAAAAAAAAAAAAAAACCACCCCTATTCCCACGTCTAATCAGAGAAAATTGGGGGAGGTCCCTTTAGTTTTGAAATTTTAAATTAAATTAATAAATTTAATTTAATAACTAATTTGTTATATATATATATATTAATATATATCAAATATAACAACAAACCTATAGTTTATATTGTATCAGATACAATATAACTTACAGTTTTATTTCTCTCATACGTGTATGGTATTTAATATAAATCACATTTATAATAAATTTAATTATACGAATCTCATTCATATAATTAATATTTAAATCATATTCAAATATTTATTTTCTCTCAATTAAACTTTATATTATAATGTATCAAATGCAATGCATCATATTAATTATATCATATATAATTATGTTAAATTAATTATATCACATATAATAAATTTCCTCAATTAATTTAACCAATTCAAATTAATCCAAAATTAATTCTCAATAATCCCAGTTGAGCTACAGAAGAGAACTTATGGACTTGTAGATTGAAACTTCAATTGTACTTGAATAATTAATTAAATTTCTTTAATCAAATTATTCAACATCCATTAATGGCGGGCCACTCTAGTAAAGACCGACAAATTAATTCTTCGCACTACAAATATATTTTTGTGTCCATTTAGTATATCTAGTCAACTGCACGATGACCCTTCACAAATTCCTCGAAAGTACAGCTGGACCAAAAGTACCAGCGGTCCATCTAATGAACAATAAGTCATAGTCCAACTATGACCATACTCTTTTGGGGCCAAGAGAGGGTGTGGTGCCACATTGTTCAAGCCCCGAAATCAGCCTTTAAGGGAGTAATTTATCTACTTACCCAGACATCAGGAAAAGAATGAATTCCGTCTTGTGTAGTTGTATTCTCAACTTCTCAATCACACAAATTCCCAAGATGGTAGACTTATTGAGTCGGTGATCTGGCCACCATCACACATACAAATCAATGGAATGCCTTCATGCGAAAGAATTCACAACTCATTTAGGATTCAGGTCATGTCATCTAAGGATATATTGATATTGATCTATACAAACACCATTCGTAGGGGGACACTCACGATGCCGCGAGGCCGAGTATAAATCTCACGATGTGAACTTTTAGAGAGAAACGTGAAAATGATAAAATGAAGTATCATATATCCCATTTTCCTCCCACTGGGTGTTTTACCTAGGGTTAATTAACTTGAAAAAATCCGGCTACTGATTTTAACTAAGTGATTGTTTAATTTGCTCAGAAATAACATTTTCTTTGGATAGTTAAACAATTTTCATTAAAGTTCATTAAACACTTTAACAAACGTTAACCAATAATTGGATGTTTATAACAAATCTATCTAATTCACCTTTCTAGGTAAGTTTCTAAGTAGGATGTTACGTTTCAGTCAACTTAAACACCCCAGCCTAGACAGAACTAGCATTAGACAAAAGGTCTCTTATAGATACATTTGTTACAATGTTAATCTTTTAATTAAAACCAATTTAATCCTATTAAATCGGTTAAAAGATTAAATTAAATTTCTAATCTCATTAGAAATTTGATCTTAGGTCTATATGATTCAAATTTTAAAACTATTTTAAAAAATGAATTTAACCTAATGTTTGCATGCAATTCTAATTTATCGATTTTAATTTATAATTTCATTTTGTTATAATAATTATAAGCAAATGAAATAAATTAAAACCTTACATGACATCCACTGATATACTTAGTAAATTATAACAATTATAACTTACCTAAGGTAATGTCATGTATCATGCAAATTTATTTTCTTACTAATATACATAACAATTATATAATAAATTAATGAAATTATTATAACATACTTTAAACATACATTCATACTATATATTATAACTCTTATAATATAAATCATGCATATATATGTTATTAATGCATGCATACATATATTATAACATCTATACTACATGATGCATGAGCATGCTATAAAAATAAATCATGCAACTAAATATACATTATAACATTTATAATATAAATGATGCATGAAATTAAATGCATAACCTATAGTGGGATTTTATACTATGGCATACATTATGACATATAATAATAAAAATTAAATCATACATCATATGCATAATTTAAAGGCAATTAATGGACTGGGATTGGACACTTGAAAAAAAAACTAACTATTACAAATTAATAGTCATTCGGTTCAAAACAGGTGAATTGGGCCTTGAACCACTCGAACCAGACTACGAACTACTCGAACCAGCCATGAATCGTTCCAGAAGAACCCATAAAACTCAAACTTGAGAACCCACAAACTGAACTGGACCAGCAAACCACGAACTGCGCGTGAACTGGACCTGGATCATGCATCTTCTTTGTCTTGGAGCGTCGAGACGTCGTGCCATAACGTCGCGATGCTACGGAGATGACTTTCGTCTGCCGCATCGCACCATCGCAATGCTACGGCACAACGTCGCGACCCTACTGTACAGTCGCCCACTGTACAGTTTCGAACTCCTTCAGAACGCTTCCGATTTTTGCCTCATTGACTCCAAAAATCGACCAAGAAACAGCACGAGTGACTCAAAACTTAAATATACAAACTAGATAACAATTTTATGCCCCAAACTATGGGCCCTTACAAAAAAAATTTGTAAAAAAGAAGCAATAATCTAAATTTCAAATCTCGAAAAACATCCATAATTGGAAAACCAAACACATTCACAAAGATTCATCAAATGAAAATTACACAATGCTTAAATCCCACTAGAAATTTTAAAAATATTTTGACACTTTGGAAAAATTTAGGCCAAAAAACCTGGCTCTGATACCAATTGAAGGAAACGTTGAAAGTTCTTGAGCGAAAAACAGGATTGGACCCAAAAACCCTAACTTAGAGAATATGAACTTTACAGCAAACATACAGAAAAATTATGCATTTGATTAAAATACAACATATTTGGAGAAATTATAGAAGAAAAAAGGGGTTTAGAAAACCTTTGAAGACCGATCTTCAAATGAAATCTCTCGAATCGATAGGAACACCACCACGATGGAAACCTCTATATTCTCTGGCTGAGAATCCAGGCGTTTTGTAGACTCTGACTATTTTGGATTATGGAATTTGAGAGAGAAGAAAGGAGGAGGAGAATTTAGTGATTGTGAAGGATTGGAAAAATTACAGGACCTTTTTGTAAAAGGCACATAGAGGAAGAAGATGAAGAAAACTGTTTTACTCTTCTCACTATCACATTGTAGATAGAAAAAGGGGGAGGGAGTTCCCTTCCTAAAATTATTTTAAAAAGTCAAAATTAAAAAATAAAATAAATTTTAATAAAAACTTTAATCTATATTTATATGATAACCATGTTGTCATGTAATATATATTAAACTATATATTTATCAAATATAAGATATAATCTATAGTTTAATATTGTATCCAATACAATATAGCCTATAGTTTAATTTTATCAACAAAGAAATTTAATATAAATCCCATTTATATAAAATTTAATTATATAAATCCAATTCATATAATTAATATTTGAATCATATTCAAATATTTATTTTCTCTCAAATAAATTTTATAACGTATCAAATACATTATCGTAATTATATAATATAGAATTAAATTAGAATAATTATATCACATGTAATTAATTCCCTCAATAAATTTGAACTTAATAAAAAAATTGATTCTTATTAACTCTCGTTGAGCTACAGAGGGGGATCTCATGGACCTGTAGTTTGAAGCTCCAACGGTATGTGAATAATTAAGTAAACTCATTTAATTAAATTATTCACCTTCCATTAATTTTCGGGCACTCCACTAAAGATCGACAATTGTACTCTTCACACTACAAATATATTTCTTTGTCCAGCGGATATAACCAGTCAACAATACGATGACCCTTCACAAATTCCTCATAAATACAACTTGGCCAAAATTATCGTTTTGCCCCTATAGTTACATCTAACTCCTCAAGTACCACTAATCCCTCTAATGAACAATAAATCGTAGTCCAATTATGATCAAACTCCTCCCGGGCCAGGAGAGGGTGTAGCACCCCATTGTTCAAGCCCCAGATTCAGCTCTTAAGGGAACAATTTATATACTTATACCGACGTTGGGGAAGGAGTGAATTCCTTCTTGTGTGGTTGAGTTCCCAGCTCTCCAATCCACAAACACATTTCGACAAGTAGAAACACAAAGTTCATCCTTTTTGAAGTCATTCTTGACCTCTTGTACCAAAGTTCGTCCACAAAGGTACAAAATTCCTTTCCAGAGTTAGAAGTACCTTTTGAATCAAATTTCGTCCAAATTTGGACTTGGAGCACATTTCCACAAGTAGAAACCCATAGTTTATCCTTTTCCAACTCTTCCTTGATCTTTTGCGTCAAAGTTCGTCCACACAGTTACAAAACTCCTTTTCAGGGTTCAGATGTATCATCTGAACAAAGCATCGTCCAAATTTTATCTTGAAGTACATTTCGACAAGTAGAAACCTAAATTCGTCCTATTCAGGCTCTATTGTTGACCTCTTGTGCCAAAGTTTGTCCACAGAGGTACAAAACTCCTTTCAATGGTTCATAGGTACCTTTTGAACAAAATTTCATCGAACTTTGAATTTGGTGCACATTTCGGTATGTAGAAACCCAAAGGTCATCCTTCTTGGGCTTTTTATTGATGTTTTGTGCCAAAGTTCATGTCCAAAAGTACATAACTCTTGTCTAGAGTTCATGAGTACCCTTTGAACCAAACTTCTTCCAAATTTGGACTTGAAACACATTTTGACAAGTATAAACCCAAAGTTCGTCCTTTACGGACTCTGTTTTGATCTTTTTTGTCAAAGTTCATCCAAAAAGGTACAAAACTCCTTTTTAGGGTGCATAAGTACCTTGAACCAAACTTCATCCAAATTTGGACTTGGAGCACATTTCGAAAAATAGAAACCCAAAGTTCTTCCTTTTCGAAGTCTTTCTTGAGCTTTGTGCCAAAGTTCATCCACAAAGGTACAAAATTCCTTTCCAGGGTTCAAAAGTAACTTTTGAACTAAACTTCGTCCAAATTTGGAATTAGAGTGCATTTCCACAAGTGGAAACCTAAAGTCCGTCCTTTTCGAAATCTGTCTTGACATTTTGTGTTAAAGTTCGTCCATACAAGTACAAAACTCCTTTCTAGGGTTCATAAGTAGCTTTTAGACAAAACTTCATCCAAATTAGGTAGGGGTGTTTCGTTTCTACCAACTTAAATACCCCAACATAGACAAAACTAGCCTTAGACAAAAGGTCCCTTATAGATACATTTGTTACAAATTTAATCTTTTAATTAAATCAATTTAATCCTATTAAACTTATTTATAATCTCATTAAAAATGTGATCTTAGGTCTATGTGAATCATATTTTTAAAATATTTTTAAAAAATGATTTTAACCTAAGGTTTGCATGCAATTTTGAATTATTGATTTTAATTTCTAATTTCATTTAATTATAAATTTTATAAAAGAAATGAAATAAATTAAAACCAATTATTTCATGTTAAAGCATAATTAGGTAAATTATAGAAATTATAAAATAACCTAAAGTAGTAACATGCTTCATGCAATTCCATTTCATTACTTAATGTACATAACCCTTATATACTAAAGTAATGAAATAATTAATAACATCCATCCATCCATACATTCATCTATATATTATAACACTTATAATATAAATGATGCATGACTATGTTATTAATGCATGCAAACATATATGATAACATTTATATTATATGACGCATGAAGATGCTATAAAATTAAATCGTGCAACTATATATTATAACATTTATATGTTAATGATGCATGAATAATGCATAACCTATTGTTGGATTTTACTGTATGACATACATTATGACATATAAATATATAAAATAAATCATACATCATATGCATAATTTAAAACAATTATTGGACCAAGATTGGACTCCTAAACAATTAATTAAATTAAAATAACACTTATGGTAATTTAATTATTTGAAAAACAACTAGCTATTACAAAAAAAGAAAAAAAGCCAACTGGTTTAAAACAAGCGAACTCGGTCTTGAACTGCACGAACCGGACTGCCCAACATCCGAATCGACCACGAACCGCTCAAACCAAGCGAACCAGACACGAACCAACCTAGCCATGAACCGAACAACGCGTGAGCAAGTTCATTCTTGCTGTCTTGGAGCATTGCAACGCTGTGATCTAGCGCCTCAATCTACGGAAAGAACATTCCGTTCCACCATTCACAATGTTGCAACGCTGTGCGGCATTGCAACGCTATTGTATAGTTAGGAATTCATTCGATTTTGACCTCTTTTTGTGCAGATAAACACTGAAATGATCACAAACGATTCAAGACTTTCAAAATATAGACTCTATTGCAATTAATGTCAAAAAACAAAGGCCTTTACAAACCAAAATTTGTAAAATAAAGTTGTAAAACTATGATCCAATCCTTTCAAAATCAAATAACTGGAGACAAAAAAAAAAATCATTCATCACATGAATCAATTTATAGAATGCAACCCACTATAGGTCTATAGATGCATTCTGGAAAATTAAAAAAAACAAAAATTCGGACCAAACCTACGCTCAGATACTAATTGAAGGAACTGTGAAGTTCCGTAGCAGAAGCGGGGATCGGTCCAATTCTTATTTTCACAGAAAAATGAAATTACAGAACATATAATTATGCATTAATGAAAAATTTACGGCATGTAACTTTACGAAAAAATAGAGAATGGTTAGGAGAAATAAGTATCATTGAAGAAACCAATTTCTTCACAAAATTCCTCCTCGAATAGTCACGATCCAAAATGGCCACCACCACAAGTGAGACCTCCATATTCTCTTTTGGGATAAGAATTTCTCAGGAGTGTGTGAGCTTTGTAATTTTAGAAGAGCAAGAGAGAGAAGAGAGAGAGAAGAGATTTGTTTTAGGGAGTCTTCTATATGTTTTTTTTTAGAGAAAAAACTAAGACGTTTTGTGAAAAAGTTGAACATGACCAAAAAAAAAAAAAAAAAAAACCCTATTACCACGTCTTAAGGAGAGAAAATTGAGGGGAGGTCCCTTTAATTTTAAAATTTTAAATTAAATTAATAAATTTAATTTAATAACTAATTTATTATATATATATATAACTATATGTTATATCAAATATAACACATAACCTATAGTTTATATTGTATCAAATACAATATAACCTACAGTTCTATTTCTCTTATACGTGTATGGTATTTAATATAAATCACATGTATAATAAATTTAATTATATGAATCTCGTTCATATAATTAATATTTAAATTATATTCATATATTTATTTCCTCTTAATTAAACTTTATATTATAATATATCAAATACATTATATTAATTATATGATATATAATTATGTTAAATTAATTATATCACATATAATAAATTCTCTCAATTTATTTGAACAATCAAATTAATCCAAAATTAATTCTTAATAATCTCAGTTGAGTAACAGAGAGGACTTTATGGACCTGTATATTGAAACTTCAATGGTACTTAAATAATTAATTAAACTTCTTTAATCAAATTATTTAAGATCCATTAATTGCGGGTCACTTCATTAAAGACCGACAACAGAACTCTTTGTACTACAGATATATTTTCGTGTCCATTTAATATATTCAGTCGATAGCACGATGATCCGTCACAAATTGCTTGTAAGTACAACTGGACCAAAATTACCGTTTTGCCCCTATAGCTACATCAAACTTCTTAAGTACATGAAGTGGCAACTCCACTCGAGCAAAGAGAGGGTGTGACACCACTGATCCCTGTAATGAACAATAAGTCATAGTCCAACTATGGCCAAGAGAGGGTGTGATATCACATTGTTCAAGCCCCAGAATCAGCCCTTAAGAGAGCAATTTATCTACTTACCCAGACGTCAGGGAATGAATGAATTTCATCTTATATAGTTGTGTTGCCAGCTCCCAAATAAAATGAATCCCCAAGTTGGTAGGCTTATTAAGTCGGTGATCTGGCCACTCTCACCCATATAAATCAAAGGACTACCTTCATAGAAAGGAGTTCACAACTCACTTAGGATTCAGGTCATGTTATCTACAGTCATCCTAATGAAATATATGTCACTATTATGAATGGTGTTATATAATGAGACTAAGATCCAAAGTTATTTTATGTAACTTAAACATATATGTGATTGACATAAAGGTAGATCATGTTTAAGTAATAATCTAAATGATTTGTAACATATGGATAAGGTTGGGTGCCTTAACCTGTTGACACTACATATACGACTCATTTTGTAATTGTTACAATTGTTATAAAGTGTTATAAACGATTTGATGTTAATCCTTCGTGGAGAAATGTGAGTGGAAGGTATCCTATACAAAGAGTTTGTATATGACCGGACCGCGAAATGATTAATCTATTAACATAGCTAATAGCATTAATCTATCTATTAACCTTGGATTTTTGTTATTGGATTTTAGTTATGCAATTATAAAAAAGTGAAATAACAAATTATTTTATTAATAAATCATTTACAAAATCACAAACCACCCCTTTAAGCATAAAACCCAACAAACCAAACCAACTATATCCAAGTAAAATCCCTCTCTCAAATTGAAAATTTAACCCATGCACATTCAATCAATGGCCAGTTGATCAAAAGATTTTACACCGATAGATTAGAATGCTATTGTATATTTATTAAAAAATTCCAAACATCAACAAGTAACTAAAGATCAATCCATGCTCAAATTAACACACTAGAATCAAAGAATTTAGGTACACATATTCATGAATTTAAACGATTCCTATACAAAAGTATACATCAGAACAAACAAGAGAAAGAATATATATAAATATGGGTGAATTGATCTCCCTTCGCCGACACAATCTCACGATCGACAAGCTTTTGACCTTCATCTTCGAGTTCTTGATTGATCTTCAGCAACTTCAACCTCCTTTGACATCTATCCTTTGCTCTAGGTTTAAATTTCACGAAGTCTTGATACCCCTCGGATGAAAAAACATCATTTAAAATAAAGCCTCAGGTCAAGGCACTGTGGTGCCATAAAGTCATTGCCTGCTTGTTCGAGGCGCCACTACGCGAGCACAAAACACCCTCTCGAGTTTTTAGGGCGCTGCATCGCCACTTTCTCTAGGTTTTTAGCCCAAATTTTCCCTCCCTTTTTCATGGTTGGCCTTAGAATCATATTTTAAATGTTCATTAATTAAGTTTACAAAACTTAATTTACATTTTACCACCTATTAAATCCTTTCATTATAGGAATTTATAAATTTTTGTATGTCAAATAAGATCAAAAGTATTATTGATTTCAGAAAAAGTTGCCAATTAATCAATATTGGGAGCCATTAGTCAATATTAAGGTTATATACGGGGGCTCCTCTTCTTGCATTGTCCCACTTATAACGAGGGTTCATGTTGCCTTGAGAACTAACATTCTTCCATTATAGGGTAAAGTCTCCAAAGTACCTCATATAATAAGTAGAGATTAAAAAAGGAAGGTAAATTTATGCATTCCATTCCTACGCTATAAAAAAAATGAATTTACAATGATAGTAAAACACAAAATTTTTAAAAATGATCATATTAGTAAAACACTAAATTTTTTAAAATGATCATATTTGTAAATAATTTATTGTGGTGACACACAATACAAATATCCAATACATAAATATTTTTACCACAACTAATTTGGGCCAAAGAGTTATACTTGCAATAAGATTCAAAATTAAACTATAGAATAAAATTAAATTTATTATATTTGAATAAGATTCAAATATTAAAATGAATTGGTTTCATATTAAAACTATAGGTTAAAAGTTAATATGAATGAGATTCATATTAAAAATTAAACTATAGGTTATAAGAGAGATATATATTTGTATAAAATTCAAATATATAATTAAATATTAGATAATTAATTTTTTAAATTAATTAATTATTCAATTAATTAACTCAAGTTAAATATAGAAAAATGAATAAAAATATTTACAAATATAGCAAAATTTCATTGTCTATCTACAGTAGATCGTAATAGACTGCGATAGATTACTATTTTTGTTTATCTGTGTCATGATAGTAGTTTTCAAAGGTAAGTTTCTTCTTCTCTGTAGAAGTTTTTTTCATACTCAACTAAATACATATTGATGTATGTTACTTCTTTTATGTGATGTAATTTTAAAATAAAACCGAAGAAGACCGATCACTCGCTTCCGCTGTGAGATTTGATCCCTTCAGTGTCATCTCTCTTCAATTTTTTTAATTTTTAATTCGCCATTAAATTCAATTAATATTCTAAATATTCATTAATTAAGTTTACAAACTTAATTAAACATTTTAAGAACTTATTAAATTATTTCATTCGTGTTGAACTAATTATAGTGCAAAACTTTATTTCTTTGGTTAATAAGATCCAAAAGGTTTTTCAATATGTCATGGGCAAATAATTCATAATAGACATTGATAAATTCTTATACGTCAAATAACATCAAAATACTATTGATTTCACAAAAAGTTGTCAATTTGTCAAGGATGAGAGCCATTAGCAAATGTTAAGGTTAGATATAGTGGACTCCTTTTATTGTCCCACACATAAAAGAGGATTTATGTTGTGTATTCTTGCCCCTTGTATGGTAAAGTCTCCTAGGTGCCTCGTACGATAAGCTATCTAGGATTAGAAAAAATAGGTATTAAGGCGTAGGCACAAAATATTTAAGCATACTATCCATACACTATAAATATTGAATCTACAATGATATCAAGACCCGAAAATTTTAAAAATTATTATATTTATGCAAATTACTCACTTGTGTGACATATTTACGAATATGTCAACTAATTTTGCCACGCCTTACAATATTTCGAAATGTAGGAGGTAGAGACTTAAGGCAATGAAACAAAATTATAATACTCTGCAAGTGTCCATAGGGGAAATACATTCCTATATAGTGCATAATGTAGCATGCAAGTGTCTATAAAAACTCCAGCTATTTCCTGCCATATAAACAACCTTTTTACATAAGAAATAATAAATAACAAGTAATTATCTATTGCAAATATAATTTTAATTAA
Source organism: Benincasa hispida (assembly GCF_009727055.1). NCBI lineage: Eukaryota > Viridiplantae > Streptophyta > Magnoliopsida > Cucurbitales > Cucurbitaceae > Benincasa > Benincasa hispida. The sequence goes on from NW_024065043.1 coordinate 30,245, forward strand.
AAATGAACCCACCTGTTGAGGGTAATCACCATCTTCCAATTGAGAGTTAATTAGCAGTTTAGCAGCACGATGGAGAGGAGTTGGATCCCTCCTTGCCTGCAACCATTATTAATCTCATACTTACTTTTATATGCATGTAATTTTATACAATATTATAATTTGAAGAAAAAGAAAGAAAAAAGAAAAAAAACAAACCTGTTGAGAGTGGATCAAAGCCATTAAAGCAAAAGAAGTTTGAACCTCACGAATAGGTAAAGAATTTTCTTTTAACTCAATTAGAAGTTCATTCTTGACCAGTCTCTCAATCCTATTTAAATTTATGTGTCTTAATCTTAGGTGTCAAAGATGGACATTTTTTTCTTTATGAGAAATTTTCCGTCTTTTATTCTAAGTTAACACGGTTTTAGATAGTTTAATATTAAGGAGAACCTTAGTTGCTAACTTTCTTAACACATAAATATTATCTTCGAGATTTGCAGAACAAATATATATTCTAGTTTTGTAAACGAACACTTTATTTACATTAAAAGATAAATAGTAGTTCTGTTCAAGCAAGCATTTTATAGAAATAAGGTTCCTTTCAAGCCTGGAACCATATATACATTATCTAATAAAATATATGATTTATGTAAACAAAGTCGAAGTCCTCCCACTGTCATAGCTGAGACGGTGTGCCCACACGTATCGTCATCTCCCCAGCCTCCAGTTGCCGCCAGGAACTAATTCTCTAAAATGAAGAACAAACATGGTTAGTGGTGCTTGAATCTATTATCCAGGTCGAATCATCATTCTCCAATAACCAAGTCTCCAAAACAAGTAAATCACATTTACCTTGCTTGACCTTATTCTTTTCTACCAAGTATTTGGAACGATTTCTCTTTCAATATCCTTCCTGGTTGCAATGGAAATAAATTTCCTTTGAAGCCTTGGCCTTCTTGCGCTTCTGGACAGCAGTTGGTGGGTTAGCTTCCTCTTTTCCACATTTCTTCTTCTTCCACTTTTTGGTGCCAGAAGAGAAAGACACGGACTTAGTTCCAGAGGTCGAACCTCTGAAGAACCTTTTAGAAGACGAGGCAACATTTGTCACACCCTTCTGTTCCTTGACTTTCATCAAAGATTGAAAATTCTGGAACTTGTTGAGCAAGGCGGTTAGGTTGTAGTCAATCCTAGGGACCTTTTGTCTAAGGCAGGTTCTGTCTAGGCTTAAGTACTTAAGTTGATGGAAACGAAACACCCCTACCTGAGAACCTACCTGGAAAGGTGAATTAGATAGATTTTCTGCAAGCATGTCACAGTTGGTCAAAGACTATGTTAAAGTGTTTAATGGATGATGATCAAAAGTTGTTAAACTGTCCAAGGTAAATGTTACTCTTGGGCAAACCTAAAAAGTCACTAAGTTAAAATTCTTAGCCGTGTTTTTCTAAGTCAACTAAACCCTAGGTTATAAAACACTCAGTGGGAGGAAGAGATGTATTTGATATGTCAAAGATTCCACTTAGATTGGAAGTATTGCCTGGAAGAGGAGTATGTCATTTTTTTAAACAAGAAATATGGCTCTCTCCCCATCCACCATTTTCACATTGAATTTTAAGTAGAAAATCCACAGCTTTCGTTATTGCCAAGAAATTTTCATATGTGTTCCCAGCTGCTGTTAATCCTTTAATGGCAAAATATGTACCATAAATGTGACATATTGTAGCATAAATGTGACATATTCCCCAATTTCCATACCATGATCCATCTTCTTTCTGCATTTGTTTGATGTAATTTGTTGCTTTCTCTATAAAATTATCGATCTCTTTCTTCTCGTGACTTGGAAATAGCTTCTTAAATAGAATTAGAGCTTGTATTGCTGATGATGTGCATTCTACGTATCTAATTTTATTGATTTCATTAATCAAACAATAGTATCAAAAATTAAATTCAACTATTAGAAGTGGGGGTAGGGACTACGGTGTGTGTTTAGATTGCCTTTTTAAGGATTTAATTTTGGAAAAAACAAAGTCAATTTTGTAAAATTTGTAGTGTTTGACAACTTAAAATGACTCCTTGAAAAATTAGTTTGATAAATAAGTTATTAACCATATAGTTTTTTTTTTTTTATTTTTTTTTATTTTTATTTTTTATTTTCGAAAATTAAAGCTTAATTATAAATACTTCTTCTATCCCTATTTTTTTTGCATTTTATCTACTTCCAATATTTATAAAAATCGAGATAAATTTTGAAAATTAAAAGAAGTAGATGCAAATCATTGAGTGTTTAAGTGAAAACTATAAAAAAAAAAACTTGGCGAAGAATACGACTCATGTATTTAAGTACATGCAAATCATTGTAAGAAATTGTGAGGAAATAGATTTAATTTTTAAAAACTAAATAGTTACCAAACTGGACTTTAAATCTTAATGCGAAGATAAGTGCTTTTGAATGATTAAGTGAATGTTATCTATCGCAAACAACAACCACCCCCGTCTACCGATAGCAACAATCCGCATCACCCCCTCATTGTCTGCGAGTCCACGACCACCGCCACCAATCACCACCGTCTATTGTCAGCAACAATTATTAGTGATCACCATTATTGTTCGTTGTTGGTGACCGCTACCACTTTACCGTCGACGAGGATCACCACCGATCCACCTACAACCTCATTTTCCGAATCAATTACTGGCTATCACTCCGCTAATTAAACCATTGACAGTGGTCAACCATTGAGGGGGGCGTTTAGAACAAAGATTATTATAAGATTATAATAATCATCTCTTGTTACAGTAAATACTATTTTGAAACCCCTAATTCAACTATTAGAAGTGGAGGTAGGGACTAGGGTGTGGGTTTAGATTGCCTTTTTAAGGGTTTAATTTTGGAAAAATAAAAAAGTCAATTTCGTAAAATTTGTAGTGTTTGACAACTTGAAATAATTCTTTGAAAAATTCATTTGAGAAATAAGTTATTGGAGTGAAATTTTTAAGCCTCGTTTGGTAACCATATAGGTTTTTTTTTTCTCCGTAATTTTTGAAAATTAAAGCTTATAAACAATCGTTCTATTTTTTTTCTTTTTTACCTACTTTTTACCAATATTTATAAAAATCGAGATAAATATTGAAAACTAAAAAAATACATGTTTAGAAAGGGACAGTTGCAAATATAGACATTAGACCCAAAGTATTAGCAGATATAACATAATGTAAAAAAAATTGCAAATATGGCCAAATTTAAATAAACCATATTATTTGTAGGAGTCTATCAGTGATAAACCATATCATTGGTAATGATAGACATGTCATATTTGCAATTTTTGAAATGATGTTACCCACTTGGTTATTATTCCTAAAAATTCTACCAATTGTAATTACCATTTTAGAAACTTATTTTCTAAAAAAAAAAAAAAAAAAAAACTTGGGTAAGAATACGACTCTTGTATTTTAAGTATATTAAAATCATTGTAAGAAATTATGAAGAAATAGATTTAATTTTAAAAAACCAAATAGTTACCAAATTGGACTTTAAATCTTAATGTGAATATAAGTGTTTTCGAGTGTTTAAGTGAATGTTGTCTATCGCAAACAACAACCACCTCTATCTATCGATAGCAACAATCGACATCACCACCTTACTGTCTGCGAGTCCTTGACCATCATCACCGATCGCCATTACTGACAACCACCATCGTCTACTGTTAGCAACAATTACTAGTGATCACCATTATTGTTCATTGTTGGTGACCACCACCACTTTGCCATCGACGAAGACCACCACCCATCCACCTACCACCTCATTGTCCGAATCAATTATTGGCTATCACTTCGCCAATTAACCACCGACAGTGGTCAACCATTTAGGGGACGTTTGGGGTAAAGCATATTATAAGATTATAATAATCACCTCTTGTTACAGTAAATATTATTTCAAAACCATCAATTAGCTACAGTAAACACTATTTCAAAACCCACATTTGCTAAAATATTTACTATTTACTACCATTTTTACTAATTTACATTCATCATTTTTTTATTCTTTGCTAAAGTGCTTACTATTTTCTTTTTAAACTAAACTAGTTTACAACTCAAACACATACTATTATAATCCAAACTAAGATAATCTACACCGAAACACAACTATTAAAACCCAACTATAATAACCTAGGAGTATAATAACCAACTTTTTGCTCCAAACGTCCCCTTATAGTATTTGAAATACAAATTTGAAGTTATTAATTCATAATGTTTGACAACTGTTTTTCTTTTATATAAATTTGACATTTGTAAAAGCATTTTGATGACAAACCAAAGAACCTAAGAATATTTTAAATCTAAATGGTTTTAATAAGAAAAAGTGGGAAAATTATTTTAAATAACCAAACTTCTAAAAATATTTACAAATAATAACAAAATATCACAGTCTATCTGCGATAGACTGCGATAGACTACTATTTGTATCTATATGTCTTATGATAGATAAAAATAATAGTCTATCGCAATTTATTACAGTCTATCACATATAGATATTGAAATTTTGCTATACTTATAAATATTTTAGTTTATTTTCTTGTGTTCGGAAGCAGTCCAAAAAAATATTTAAAAGTAAATGTATTTTTAAAGAATTCTGTGTTTTTAAGGCAATCTAAATGGACCTGTAATATTTGGTAAAAAAATAACATTGAATTATTACATACTCACGCTCCAATACTGAGTATTCGTAGAACTCCACCGGATTTAGTTTTTGAAAAATGTAGGACAAAATTTTTTTAATTAACATAAGACCTTTTTCCATTTCTTAACCCTTTTTTATTATTATTTTTTTTTTATTTTGGTGTGTGAAGATTTTAAGAAATTTTGTGTATATCTCACAAATTATTTGTTTACCTCTTACCATGAAGGTACAGTCCCAGTAGGCTCCCCAGGCTGCCATTCCACCATTTTTTGCCTAACAAAAACTTAGCCGTTTAAATCGTTTAATTACGTCATAAATGAAAAGATATCATGAAAATAGCAAAAAAAGCACATTATGTTAAATTTACAGACCTATTTTAAAAACTACAGCTCAAAATATTTTGAATTAGAATTACTATACCTGTAAAGAAAGTATTAAGTTGACTGCATCGAAAAAACATTGTGGTTCCATAGGATCTTCCACAATGTCTGGAGACATTGTTGAAAATATCAAACAACACTAGAACATTATTAATAATAAGAATTAGCACATTATTTACTTTTTTAAAATTTATACATCTTAAAAAAATTTGTTCATATTAATTATCATTAAATTTTATGCTGTAGAATCAGAAATTTGCCATCCATGATCTTGATCGAAGAATGTCCATCATCTTTTTGACATGTGGTGATACATTCTTTTGAAATCGCCATGAGGATTCTCTTTCATCTTCATATATATCATAAAAGAAATGTTATGGAATCCACAAATAAATAAAAAAATAAAACGTATATGAATAGAGATGGGCACATATATTTACATGGTTCATTAATAGTATGTTAGTTACATCCATAAATAGAAGGAGAGACCAAAATCGTAAATAATATAAATATGCCAAAAACGAATCCAACTTAGGTTTTGGGGGTAGCGTCCCCAAACCCCACTAGGGTGCATCATTCCTAAATTCCGACTTGCTAATTGGTCAATAAGATCCTCATACTTGGTCGTTTGAAGCGTCAGATATCCAATTCAAAATATTCCAATAAAAAATAATAATAATAATAATAAAACAAGGTTTATGAAATTTCGCTAAATCATGCTCATTAACAGCTCATCCATGGACAAGATATGTACCTGTGATTTGTTTATGAAGTCATGCCCTTTTTTAAGTGTGTCTGAGAATTCTTCATGAAGATTAGAAGCAAGAATTGCTTGAATGGCAAAGTCAGCATCCCAAGATTGGCTACCAAAGCTCTGGTCAGGTAGGAATATATATGAAAATATAGGGGCAAATATATATGTTTAATTTATAACATGCTTGAAAAAAATAAATAAATAAAGGAATAATATACTAACTTGCATCTTCATTCCATCTTCACCAACCCATAAGTAATCGTTGACTCTAGCAAGATGTTTCTTGTAAGCTTCACCATTAGGGTCGTCTGCCCAGCAAGCAATCATGCATAACGGCTGCATGTTTATTAGACCACGACCATGTCAATTATATAACCAATAGTGTTACTTACACTCCTTTCGATAACCATTTGTTATTTTGTATCTTGTTTTTTAAAATTATGTTTGTTTCTCCCCGTTTTTCTACCATAATTTTCATCATTCTTAAGAATAAGTTTTGAATTCTTAATCGAATTCCAAAAATAAAAGATAAATTATTTTTAAAAACCTATTTTTTGGTTTTCATAACTTATTACTCGGAGTTTAGAAATAACCCTGAAAAGTGGGTGACAAAATGAATAAACCACAGATAAATAAAGTAGTGTTTATAAACTTCATTTTGAAAAATTAAAAATCAATGCCCGTTTGATTACCATTAGATTTCTTGTTTTTAGTTTTTGAAGAATGTATGTTTTATTACAATTTCTTTCCTGTGATTTTCATAATTCCTAACTAAACATTTCAATTTTATTTAATTTTCATAAACAAAAATAACTTTATTCTTTTTCTTTTTCCTTTTTTTTTTTTTTTTTTTAAATTTTGGATTAACTTTTAAAAGCACTCATAAAACGTAGATAATAAAATAAATAAATTAAAAGATGGAATGAACAATGTTTACCAACTTAATTAATTTTCAAAAATAAAAAACTAAAACATAAGTAGTTCAGTATTATTAACCCCCATACTAATTCCACTAATCAACTAACTACTTAAGTTATGAGCAAAACCTTTTCCACACATCCAATTGTGATGTAACAACTACAATGATCTTCGTAATCAATGTGGAACTTCTTTATTTGGATAGCACGATTTCTGATTCTTCTGAATGCCCTGCTATTGAGAATTGGCTCTCTAAGGTATTGAAAAGCATCCCATACTAAATTTTGAATTAGTGGACATTCAAAGCATTTATCCTTCTATATTAGCAAGTGCAATCAACATATAGTGAGAGCCAAAAATAATATATAATACTATTCCATAAATTAAAAATTCCTCATCTCATCAATTGTTAATGGTGTTTTGAATTTTTTTAGTTCGATCATTTGTACCCATACAAACATTCGAAGCTATGATTGAGTCCTCACTTTTGTTAAATTTTTGCATCAATAAATGAGTAATGATTAGTCTCATGCATCCCCTTCTCATATATATATATAAAAAAAAATAAAAAAATACTAAAGTACATCCCGAACAATACATTTGTATGCATTCAATTCAATTATTTTTCTAATATTTTTTTAATCATTATTTTGTGTGAATATATGAAATAGATGCATAGAGATATATGTATTTTGGAATACATCCAAATATTATCCTAAAAATAATACAATTTAAAAAGAAATCTTTATTTTAAAGTATTTGAGTTACACAAAATCAGTGTGAATTAATAAATACCTTTGCACAATAATGTTGAGCTCCACTCCATTTAATGTTAGTGTAAGATTGAGTATATATTTCTTATCGTAGTTGTAAAATAAGAGAAGTGAGTGGTCCCACAAAGCGTTTCCCATATACGTATGACATTGGAAGATATGTCAATTGACAATAGCAAAAAAGTGCTCTAGATTCATAGCTACTTTTTCTATCCAAACATCCAAACTTCTAGTGGCATTGGGATTTTTCCCTCCCACTCTTACACCCCAAAATCTATATAATATTCATATGGAACTACTCACATTAATAGAAATTAGGTAAAAAGAAAAAAAGGAAAATTATAATATTGATCAATAAATTTTGGGTCTAGCTAACTTTTATTTGGTTCTTAGATTTTATAATATTACATCATTAGTCGTTACATTTGATTTCAATTTAGTCCATAAATTTCAAATTAAGATTTTAGTTTTGTTTGAATTTAGTCCATATATTTTAGGATTTAGACTATTAACCCACTTTCAATCTTTGGCATCGATTAATTTAAAGTAATTATGTAGTGAAATTTTTTAACTTTAATATTGATATAAAAAAAATTAGTAAAATTTAATAAATAATAATGCTATTAATTAATGGGCTATTTTCAAATAAAAGAAAATGAGTTAATTTATTTACAAATATAGTAAAATTTCACTATCTTTAATTTATTTACAAATATAGTAAAATTTCACTATCTATCTCTAATAAATCGTGATAGATTACGATAGATATTTATTTGTATTAGTGATAGAAATCTAACGTGGACTATCTTTAATAGACAGTGTGCTGTACTTGAAAATATTTTCAACAATTTTACCATTTACAATAATAACCCTAAATTAATTAATAGATATTAACGCTAAGGATGGAAAATGAGTGTTTAGTGAAAAATCAAGGTTAAGAGAATAAATATTGAAACCTATGAACCAAATTGAAACAAGACTTAAATCTCAAAAGTAACATCGTAACATTTTAAAACTTAGCAGGCGTCTGGGACACTAACTTGGTTATTATATTCAGTTAGTTATAATAGTCCATGAGTTACAATAGTATATATTTGGGATGCAAACTATGTTAGTATGGATAGAAAATAGTACACTATAACAAAGAGACAAAGAGAGGATGAATAGAAAATAATAACTATACACTACAACGATGAAAGTTTTAAATAATAATATCAACGAAGGGGTTATAATAGTCACTCCACCCACTTGAAGTTGTGGCCCCAAACAACCATGAAACTCAAAACTTAATGGACTAAAAATATAATATTTTAAAATATGTATACCAAATAAAAACTATATTCAAAATCTTAAAGTTGAAAAAAAAAAGTGTTTTTCCCAAAGGTAGAAATTAAATACTATACTCACTGCAAGCCAAATCTTTCCTCAACAAGATATGTAAAGAGCACCTCCATGGTCGAGAATCCACTTCCTTACTTTAGCACAACCATCCCTGTCTGCTCCTTTCCCAAGCAAACGCAATGCAATGTAATTTAGGACATTGCAAAGCATGCAACTTTCTCCCACAATGTGCAGTTTCCATCATTGAATAAAGACGTCAATTACAAATTTAAAGATAATATACTTCATTTTGAAAATCAAACAAGATTTGAAAAGGAATGTATATATAAAAATCAAAACAAGATTTGAAAAGTAAAACCTTAAATTTTGAAAAAGGACATCAGGATTAATTATATTAATAAGGAGTGTTTCTAGACCTTGGTTCCACTTATATTATTTAATTTTATATAAGTGGAATTTTAATAATTATCTATAGAGTTGATTAGTGACCAAAGACTAAGCTTTCTCCCAGCCAAATCCACCTAATATTTTTCCCTTTCAAATAACTCCCATCTTTTCTTTCCAAAAAAAAAATAATAATAATAATAAAATAAAAATTCGTTTTTCTTTGTGTGTTTCAACGTGAAAGACAAGTGAGTTAAGAAAGTTGCTTCTTTTATATTGATTATGAATTGACGTCCAATTTATTTTAATTTAAAATTTTGGGGCAATATAAACCTAAAATGTTAAGTCGTATTGTTAGAAAATTGTTAATTTCTAGGAATATTTAACTAAATTGAAATTTGGAAGGGCTAAATTAAAACTTTAAAATATTATAGGACTAAGTTGTAATTATGTACAAAATAGCAATGCTTAATATTGAAGCAAAAATTATAGAAAATATCTATAAATTACAGTTAGTATTGTATGGAAATTGTTAAAACATGTGTGATTTAGACAAAATTTGATACTTGCTTATTTATTTATTTAATCTCTCCCACAATCAATAGAATATGAATGTGGATGTGATTTTAACACTCGTGCGTAAACAATTATTATTATTATTATATTTTGTAAATATATTTGTGCTTTTAGTTTAATAACATGTATAGTGGAGGGATCAAAACTTTAACGTCTTAATATATACTTTATGTCAGTTGAGATATACTCATGTAGGTTCTTAATAGATTAGTTTGAACTCATCTCTTCCTTGACATAATATTTGTACATGATAGTTTGAGATCATCTCTTGTTCACCATGATATTTTATGTTGAGGGTTATCCTAAGGAAGGACCAAAGTCGACCGACGAGCTTAAGTTCAAGGAAATCGGGAAGTGACAGGGAACACGAATCCTAAAAGGAAAAAGTTAGACCTTCGAGTTTTAAGCATCCCAAAAGGAGAAAGCTTAGTTTTTACGTTTTTCTTCTCCCAACTTCTTATAGTGAATGATATTTTTCAAGTTTGATTACTTCTTCTTTCATCTTCTCATCTGTCTTTTCTAAGCAAAAACAATTTTCTTGACATTATTCCTTTCTTCGACGAGTATACATCTAAGATTAGAGGTTGTGATAACTTTGGGGAGCAACCAACGATTACGCTTTAGTATTGAAATCGTGCCGATTTTTGTTTTCAAGGTAGTGGAACAGAGGCAAAGATGCCTCGAGGCGGAGTATAGATCTCACGATGTAAATTTATAAAGAGATATGTGAAAAAAGAAAAATGAAGTATCATATACCTCATTTTCCTCTGTTTTACCTAGGGCTAATTTAACTTAGAAAACTACGGCTAATTATTTTACTAAGTGATTATTTAAATTTTCCCAAAAGTAACACTTACTTTGGATAGTTAAACAATCTTAGTTAATGTTCATTAAACACTTTAATAAACATTAATCAATAATTGTATGCTTGTAAGAAATCTATCTAATTCACTTTTTCATGCCAGTTCTTAGATAGGGGTGTGTCGTTTCTGCCAACTTAAATACCCCAACCTAGACAAAACTACCTTAGACAAAAGATCCGTTATAGATACATTTGCTACAAACTTAATCTTTTAATTAAATCAATTTAATCCTGTTAAACTTATTTATAATCTCATTAGAAATGTGATTATTTGTCTATGTGAATCATATTTTAAAACTATTTAAAAAAATGATTTTAACCTAAGGTTTGTATGCAATATTGAATTATTGATTTTAATTTCTAATTTCATTTAATTATAACTTTTATACATGAAACGAAATAAATTAAAACCAATTATTACATGTTAAAGCATAAATAGGTAAATTATAGCAATTATAAAATAACCTAAAATAATGACATGCTTTATGCAATTCCATTTCATAACTTAACGTACATAACCCTTATATACTAAAGTAATGAAATAATTAATAACATACTTCATCCATACATTCAACTATATATTATAACACTTATAAAATAAATGATGCATGACTATGTTATTAATGCATGCAAATATATATCATAACATTTATATTATATGATGCATGAGTATGCTATAAAATTAAATCATACAACTATATATTATAACATTTATAATGTCAATGATGCATGAATAATGCATAACCTATTGTGGGATTTTACTATATGACGTACATTATGACATAAATATATAAAATAAATCATACATCATATACATAATTTAAAATAATTATTGGACAAGGATTGGACACCTAAACAATTAACTAAATCAATATAAAACTTATATTAATTTAATTAATTAAAAAACAACTAGCTATTACAAAAACAGAAAAAAAACCAACTGATTCAAAACAAGCGAATTGGGTCTTGAACCGCACGAACCGGACCACCCAACATCCGAACCGATCACGAATCACTCAAACAAAGCGAACCAGACACAAACCAACCGAGCCACGAACCGAATCACACGTGAACCGGTTCATTCTTGCCGTCTCGCAGTGTTGCAACAATGTGATCTAGCGTTGCAATGCTACAAAAAGAACATTCCGTTCTGCCTTTCGCAATGTTGCAACGCTACTGTTTAGTTGCGAATTCCTTCAATTTTGACCTCGTTTTCTCCAGATAAACGCCAAAATGATTATGAATGATTCAAGACTTTCAAAATACAGACTCTAATGCAATTAATGCCTAAAAACAAAGGCCCTTATAAACCAAAACTTGTAAAATAAAGATGTAAAACTATGATCCAATCTCGAATAAATCCAATAATTGCAAACCAAAATTTTTTTTCATTGATCACATGAATCAATTTATAGAATGAAACGCACTATAGGTCTATAGATGCATTATGAAAAATTAAAAAAATAAATCGGGACCAAAATTACGCTCTAATGCTAATTGAAGGAATTGTAAAGTTTCGTAGCAGAAACGGGGATCAACCCAATTTTTATTTTCACAAAACAATGAAATTACAGAGCATACAATTATGCAAGAATGAAGAATTTATGGCATGCAACTTTACGAAAAAAAATAGAGAAAGGTCTGGGAGAAATAAGTACTCTTGAAGAAACCAATTTCATCACAAAATTTTTCCTCAAACAGTCACGATCCAAAATGGCCACCACCACAACTGAGATCTCAATATTCTCTTTCGGGATGAGAATTTCTCATGAGTGTGTGGGTGATTTTGGATGAGGGAGAGAGAAGAGGGAGAAGAGATTTGTTGTAGGGAGTCTTCTATATGTTTTTTAGAGAAAAAGCTATGATCTTTTTGTGAAAAAGATGAACATCACCACAAAAAAAAAAAAAAAAAAAAACCGCCCTTATTCCCACATCTAATGAGAGAAAATTGAGACGAGGTCCCTTTAATTTTGAAATTTTAAATTAAATTAATAAATTTAATTTAATAACTTATCTATTGTATATATATAACTATATGTTATATCAAATATAACACATAACCTATAGTTTATATTATATCAAATACAATATAACTTACAGTTTTATTTCTCTCATACGTTTATAGTATTTAATATAAATCACATTTATAATAAATTTAATTATATGAATCTCATTCATATAATTATTATTTAAATCATATTCAAATATTTATTTCCTCTCAATTAAACTTTATATTATAATGTATCAAATGCATTATATTAATTATATCATATATAATTATGTTAAATTAATTATATTACATATAATAAATTCTCTCAATTAATTTGAACATTCAAATTAATCCAAAATTAATTTTCAATAATCTCAGTTGAGCTCAGATGGGACCTTATGGACCTGTAGATTGAAACTCCAATGATACTTGAATAATTAATTAAACTTCTTTAATCAAATTATTCAACATCCATTAACGGTGGGTCATTCCACTAAAGACAGACAACTAAACTCTTAACACTACAGATATATTTTTGTGCCCATTTAGTATATCTAGTCAACCGCACGATGACCCTTCATAAATTCCTCATAAGTACACTTGGACCAAAATTACCGTTTTGCCCTAATAGTTAAATCAAACTTCTTAAGTACCACTGGTCCATCTAATGAACAATATGTCATAGTCCAACTATGGTCATACTTCTCTGGGGCCAAAAGAGGATGTGGTGCTACATTGTTTAAGCCCAGGAATCAGTTTTAAAGGGATCAATTTATCTACTTATCCAAACGTTAGAAAATGAATGAATTCCGTCTTGTGTAGCTGTGTTCTCAGCTCCTCAATCACACAAATCCCCAAGATAGTAGGCTTAATGAGTCGGTGATTTGGGTAACATCTATACTATAACATCTATACTATATGATGTATGAGCATGCTATATATTATAACATCTATACTATATGATGTATGAGCATGCTATAAAAATAAATCATGCAACTAAATATATATATCATAACATTTATAATATAAATGATACATGAAATTAAATGCATAATCTATGGTGGGATTTTATACAATATGACATACAATATAACATATAATAATAAAAATTAAATTATACATCACATACATAATTTAAAGGCAATTAATGGACTGGGATTGGACACCTAAAAAAAAACTGACTATTACAAATTAATAGTCAATTGATTCAAAACAGGTGAATTGGGCCTTGAACCACTCAAACAAACCACGAACTGCTCGAACTAGCCATGAGTCATTCCAGAAGAATCCACAAAACTCGAATTGGAGAACCCACGAACCGAATCGGACCAGCAAACCACGAACTGCGCGTGAACTGGAGCTGGATCATGCATCTTCTTTGTCTTGGACCGTTGGGACGTCGTGCCATAACGTTGTGATGTTATGGAGATGACTTTCATCTGCCGCATTGCAGCATCGCAATGCTAGGGTACAATGTCGTGACGTTGTACAGTCGCCCACTGTACAGTTTCGAACTCCTTCAGAACGCTTCCAATTTTTGCCTCATTAACTCTACAAATTGACCGAGAATAGTACGAGTGACTGAAAACTTAAATATACAAACTAGATAGCAATTTTTTGCCCCAAAATATGGGCCCTTACAAAACAATTTTATAAAAAAAAAAAAAGCAAAAATCTAAATGTCCAATCTCGAAAAACCATCCATAATTGCAAAAACAAACACATTCACAAAGATTCAGCAAATGAAAATTATAGAATGCTTAAATCCCACTAGAAATTTTAAAAATATTTTGAAATTTTGGAAAAATTTAGGCCAAAAAACCTGACTCTGATACCAATTGAAGGAAACATTGAAGGTTCTTGAGCGAAAAATAAGATTGGTCCCAAAAACCCAAACTTACGGAATATGAACTTTACAGCAAAAAAACAAAAAAAATTATGCATTTGATTAAAATACAACATCCTTGGAGAAATTACAGATGAAAGAAATGGGTTTAGAAAACCTTTGAAGACCAATTTTCATATGAAATCTCTCGAACCGATATGAACACCACCACGATGTAAACCTCTATATTCTCCGGTTGAGAATCTAGGCGTTTTGTGGACTCTAGCTATTTTGAATTAGGGAATTTGAGAGAAGAAAGGAGAGGAGAATTTAGTGATCGTGAAGGATTGGAAAAATTATCGGACCTTTTCGTAAAAGGCACACAGAGGAAGAAGATGAAGAAAACTGTTTTACTCTTCTCACTATCACATTGTAGAGAGAAAAATGGAGAGGAAGTTATAACTCCCTTCCTGAAATTATTTTAAAAAAATAAAACATTAGAAAAATAATAATAAAAAAACTAATATATTTTATATATCAACCACATTATCATGTAATATATATTAAACTATATATTTATCAAATATAAGATATAATCGATAGTTTAATATTGTATCCAATATAAATGATAACCTATAGTTTAATTTTGTCAACAAAGAAATTGAATATAAATTCCTTTATATAAATTTTAATTATATAAATCTAATTCATATAATTAATATTTGAATCATATTCAAATATTTATTTTCACTCAAATAAACTTTATAGCGTATCAAATACATTATAATATTTATGTAATATATAATTAAAATAGAATAATTATATCACATGTAATTAATTCTCTCAATAAATTTGAACTTAATAAAAAAATTGATTCTCATTAACTCTCGTTGAGCTACAAACGGGATCTCATGGACTTATAGCTTGAAGCTCCAATGATACATGAATAATTAACTAAACTCATTTAATTAAATTATTCACCATTTTTTAACTGTCGGATACTCCACTAAAGATCGACAACTGTACTCTTCGCACTATAGATATATTTCTTTGTCCAGCGAATATAACCAGTCAACAGTACAATGACCCTTCAAAAATTCCTCGTAAATACAATTGGGCCAAAATTATCGTTTTGCCCTATAATTACATCTAACTTCTTAAGTACCACTGATCCCTCTAATGAACAATAAATTGTAGTCCAATTATGACCAAACTCCTCTCGGGCAAAGAGAGGGTGTGACACTTCATTGTTCAAGCCCTATATTCAGTCCTTAAGGGAGCAATTTATATATTTACCCCGACGTTGGGGAAGGAGTGAATTCCTTCTTGTGTAGTTGTGTTCCCAACTCCTCAACCCACAAAATATATTTTAACAAGTAGAAACCCAAAGTTCATCCTTTTTGAAGTCATACTTGACCTTTTGTACCAAAGTTCATCCACAAAGGTTCAAAATTCCTTTCTAGGGCTCAGAAGTATCTTTTGAATAAATTTCATCCAAATTTGAACTTAGAGTACATTCCCAAGTAGAAACCCATAGTTTATCATTTTCTAACTTTTCCTTGACCTTTTGTGTCAAAGTTCGTCCACGCAGTTACAAAACTCCTTTGCACGGTTCAAATGTACCTTTTGGACAAAACATCGTCTAAATTTTGACTTGAAACACATTTCGACAAGTAGAAACCTAGAGTTCGTCCTTTTTGGACTCTATCTTGACCTTTGGGCCAAAGTTTGTCCACAGAGGTACAAAACTCCTTTCAATGGTTCATTGGTACCTTTTGAACAAACTTTCATCGAACTTTGAACTTGTGCACATTTTGGTAAGTAGAAACCTAAAGTTCATCCTTTCCGGGCTCTTTATTGACGTTTTGTGCCAAAGTTTATGCCCAAAGGTACATAACTCTTATTCAGGGTTCATGAGAACACTTTGAACCAAACTTCATCCAAATTTGGACTTGAAGCACATTTCAATAAGTATAAACCCAGAGTTCATCCTTTTCGGACTCTGTTTTAATCTTTTTTGTAAAAGTTAATCCAAAAAGATAAAAAAAAAAACTCCTTTCTAGGGTGCGTAAGTACCTTTTGAACCAAACTTTATCCAAATTTGGACATGGAGCACATTTCGAAAAGTAGAAACCCAAAGTTCTTCCTTTTTTAGGTCTTTCTTGAGCTTTGTGCGAAAGTTCGTCCACAAAGGTATAAAACTCCTTTCCAAGGTTCAGAAGTAACCTTTGAACCAAACTTCGTCCAAATTTGGAATTGGAGTGCATTTCCAAAAGTAGAAACCTAAAGTTCGTCCTTTTCGAAGTCTGTCTTGACGTTTTGTGCTAAAGTTTGTCCATACAAGTACAAAATTCCTTTCTAGGGTTCATAAGTACCTTTTGGATCAAACTTCATCCAAATTAGGTAGGGGTGTTTCGTTTCTGCCAACTTAAATACCCCAACCTAAACAGAACTAGCTTTAGACAAAAGGTCCCTTATAGATACATTTGCTACAAATTTAATCTTTTAATTAAATCAATTTAATCCTATTAAACTTATTTATAATCTCATTAGAAATGTTATCTTAGGTCTATGTGAATCATATTTTAAAACTATTTTAAAAAATGATTTTAACCTAAGTTTTGCATGCCATTTTGAATTATTTATTTTAGTTTCTAATTTTATCTAATTATAAATTTTATAAAAGAAATGAAATAAATTAAAACCAATTATTTTATATTAAAGCATAATTAGGTAAATTATAGCAAATATAAAATAATCTAATGTAGTGACATGCTTCATGCAATTCCATTTTATTACTTAACGTACATAACCCTTATATAATAAAGTAGTGAAATAATTAATAACATCCATCCATCCATATATTCATCTATATATTATAACACTTATAATATAAATGATGTATGACTATGTTATTAATGCATGCAAACATAGATGATAACATTTATATTATGTGACGCATGAGCATGCTATAAAATTAAATCATGCAACTATATATTATAACATTTATAATGTCAATGATGCATGAATAATGCATAACCTATTGTGGGATTTTACTATATGACATACATTATGATATATAAATATATAAAAGATATCATACATCATATGCATAATTTAAAACAATTATTAGACCTAGATTGACTCCTAAAGAATTAATTAAATTAAAATAACACTTATGTTAATTTAATTAATTGAAAAACAACTAGCTATTACAAAAAAAAAAAAAAATGACCATAAATGATTCAAGAATTTAAAAATACAGACTCTATTGCAATTAATGCCCAAAAACAAAGGCCCTTACAAACCAAAATTTGTAAAATAAAGCTATAAAACTATGATCCAATCTCGAAAAAATCAAATAATTACAAACCAAAAAAGTTTTCATTCATCACATGAATCAATTTATAAAATGCAACCCATTATAGGTCTATAGATGCATTCTGGGAAATTAAAAAAACAAAAATTGGGACCAAAACTACGTTTTGATACTAATTGAAGAATTGTGAAGTACGTAGCAGAAGTGGGGAATGATCCAATTTTTATTTTCACAGAAAAATGACATTACAGAACATACAATTATGCATCAATGAAGAATTTACGGCATGCAACTTTACGAAAAAAATAGAGAAATGGTTGGGAGAAATAAGTACCCTTGAAGAAACCAATTTCTTCACAAAATTCCTCCTCGATCAGTCACGATCCAAAATGGCCAACACCACTAGTGAGTATTCTCTTTTGGGATGATAATTTCTTAGAAGTGTGTGGGCCCTGTAATTTTGGAAGAGGGAAAGAGAAGAGAGAGAAGAGAGAGAGAAGAGATTTGTTGTAGGGAGTGTTCTATATGTTTTTTCTAGAGAATAAACTAAGACCTTCTGGGAAAAAGTTGAACATCACCCAAAAAAGAAAAAAAAAAAAATCAAAACAAAACAAAACAACCCATATTCCCCGTCTAATGAGATAAAATTGATGGGAGGCCCCTTTAATTTTGAAATTTTACATTAAATTAATAAATTTAATTTAATAACTAATTTATTATTATATATATAAAAAACTATATGCTATATCACATAACATATAGTTTTTATTGTATCAAATACAATATAACCCACAATTCTATTTTTCTTATACGTACGTATTTAATATAAATCACATTTATAATAAATTTAATTATATGAATCTCATTCATATAATCAATATTTAAATCATATTCATATATTTATTTCCTCTCAATTAAACTTTATATTATAATGTATCAAATACATTATATTAATTATATCATATATAATTATGTTAAAGTAATTATATCGCATATAATAAATTCCCTCAATTAATTTAAATAATTCAAATTAATCCAAAATTAATTCTCAATAATCCTAGTTGAGCTACAGAGGGGACTTTATGAACCTGTATATTGAAACTTCAATGGTACTTGAATAATTAATTAAAATTCTTTAATCAAATTATTTAACATCCATTAATTGTGGGTCACTCTACTAAAGATCGACAGCTGAATCTTTGCACTACAGATATATTTCCATGCCCATTTAATATATCTAGTCAACAGCACGATGACCCTTCACAAATTACTCGTAAGTATAGCTGGACCAAAATTACAGTTTTACCCATATAGTTACATCAAACTACTTCTCTTGGGCCAAGAGAGGGTGTGGCGTCCCTAATCCCTCTAATGAACAATAAGCCATAGTCCAACAATGGCAATACTCCTCTCGGGCTAAGAGAGGGTGTGGCGCCATATTGTTCAAGCCCCAGAATCAGTTCTCAAGAGAGCAATTTATCTACTTACCAGATACTAGGGAATGAATGAATTCCGTCTTGTGTAGCTGTGTTGTCAGCTCCCAAATCAGTCGAATCTCCAAGATGGTAGGCTTATTGAGTCGGTGATCTGGTCACTTTCACTCATATAAATCAAAGGACTGCCTTCATAGAAAGGAGTTCACAAGTCACTTAAGATTCAGATTATGTCACCTACAGTCATTTTAGTGAAATGTACGTCACTATTATGAATGGTGTTATAAAATGAAACTAAGATCCAAAGTTATTTTATGTAACTTAAACATATATGTAGCTGACATGCAGATAGATCATGTTTAAGTAATAACCTAAATGATTTGTAGCATATGGATAAGGTTGGATGCCTTATTATAAACGATTTTATCTTAATCGTTCATGGAGACATGTGAGTGGAGGTATCATATACAAAGAATTTGTATATGACCAGACCGCGAAATGATTAATCTATTAATTTAGCTAATAACATTAATCTATCTATTAACCTTGGATTTTAGTTATGCAATTATAAAAAAAATCAAATAACAAATTATTTTATTAATAAATCATTTACAAAATCACAAACCATCCCTTAAAGCATAAAATCCAACAAACCAAACCGACCATGTCCAACTAAAAACCCTCTATATCAAATTGAAGATTTAACCCATGCACATTCGATCAATGGCCAGTTGATCAAAATATTTTACACTGATAGATTAGAATGCTATTGTATATTTATTAAAAAATTCCAAACATCAACAACAAACTAAAGATCAATCCATGCTCAAAACAACACAATAGAATAATAGAATAAAAAACATCATTTAAAATAAAGCCTCAGGTCAAAACACCCTTAGGGCGCTGCATCGCCACTTTCAATAGGTTTTTAGCCCAAAATTTCCCCTCCCTTTTTCATGGTTGGCCTTAGACGTCATATCTTAAATGTTCATTAATTAAGTTTACAAAACTTAATTTACATTTTACCACCTACTAAATCCTTTCTTTGGTGTTTGACTAACTATAGTGAAAATTCTTATTTATTTGGTTTGTAAGATTCAGAAGTTTTTTCAATCTGGCTTGGATGGAGAATCCATTATAGACATTTATAAATTTTTGTACGTCAAATAAGAACAAATGTATTATTGATTTCAGAAAAAGTTGCCAATTTTTCAATGTTGGGAGCCATTAGCCAATATTTAGGTTAGATATCGGGGGCTCCTCTTCTTGGATTGTTCCACTTATAACGAGGGCTCGCGTTGCCTTGAGAACTAACATTCTTCGTCATTATAGGGTAAAGTCTCCTAAGTACCTCATATGAAAAGCTAAGATTAGAAAAAGAAGGTAAATTTATGCATTGCCTTCCTATGCTATAAAAAAAATGTATTTAAAATGATAGTAGAACAATAAAATTTTTAAAATGATCATATTTGTAAATAATTTATTGTGGTGACACACAATACAATTATCCAACACATAAATATTTTTACCACAAATCTAGAATGTAGCGGTTTAAGGCAAGGAAACAAAATTATAATACTCTGCAAGTGCCCATATGGGAAATACATTTCTGTATAGTGCATAATTTAGCATGCAAGTGTTCATGAAAACTCCTATTATTTCCTGCAATATAAACAACCTCAATACATGAGAATTAATTAATAACAAACAATTAGCTATTAAAATTAAAATGGAATGCTAATTAATAATGAACCCACCTGTTGAGGGTAATCACCATCTTCCAATTGAGAGTTAATTAGCAGCTTAGCAGCACGATGGAGAGGAGTTGGATCCCTCCTTGCCTGCAACCATTATTAATCTCATACTTACTTTTATATGTATATTTGATTATACGGTATGGTTTGAAGAAAAATAAAGAAAGTAAAAACAAACCTGTTGGGCATGGATTAAACCCATTAAAGCAAAAGAAGTTTGAACTAGATTGGAAGTATTGCCTGGAAGAGGAATATATTTATTTTTTAAAGTGGAAATGTGGCTCTCTCCCCATCCACCATCTTCACATTGAATTTTAAGTAGAAAATCCACAGCTTTTGTCATTGCCAAGCAATTTTCATAAGTGTTTCCTGCTGCTGCTAATCCTTTTATGGCAAAATATGTACCATAAATGTGACATATTCCCCAATTTCCATACCATGATCCATCTTCTTTCTGCATTTTTTTGATGTAATTTGTCGCTTTTTCTATAAAATTATCAATCTCTTTCTTCCTGTGGCTTGGAAATAGCTTCTTAAATAGCAGTAGAGCTTGTATTGCTGAAGATGTGCATTCTACACATCTAATTTTTGTAATTTCATTTATTAAACAACAGTTTAATTTACAAGAGATAAAATTGCATTCTACCGGTTTGTTTAGATTGCCTTTTCAGTTTAATTTTGAAAAAAACAAAAAGCCATTTTTATAGAATTTTTACGGTTTGATAACCACTTAAAATGACGTAACTTCTTATCAAATGAGTTTGATCGATCAATAAACCATGTTTTGAGTGAATCACTTGAATCCTAATATATATATATTTTTTAAATGAGTGTTTAATTAAGCATTACTTCAAAGCTTCATGATATATAAAAATGATACCAAAATGTCCTCACATTTTACTTCTCTATGACTTCGATAGCCACTTAATGTCGGAAACCCTTCATGACTATAGTCTCCTCAGTACCCTTAGGTTTGCAACCACCAACTAAGATCGTCGTTGTCAACAACCAGCGCCATCTCCTACTAGCAACAATCGTCAATGACCATCACTGCCTTACTGTCGATGGTGATTCATCGTCCACCTATCACATCATCGTCGAGAACCACTAATGACAACGACTCTACTAATCACTAACAATGGTCTTTTAAATATAAATTTAAAGTTCATGTCTTTTATAGTAATTTGATATTTATAATAACTTTTGTCTGTAGAACAAACGAAAAAATAAACTTGTATATATAAAAACACTTTTAACGTAACTTATGAATATTTTGATTCCAACAATGTTTATAAAAAAAATGTTCAAAAGTAAATACAGTTTTAGAAAAAATTATTTTTGCTGGCAATCTAAACAGACCTGTAATATTTTTTTTTTTCAAATAATAACCATATGAATTATTTTACATACTCACGCTCCAGTACTGTGTATTCCATGAATTCCACTGGATTTAGTTGCTGAAATGTAGTATTAAAAAAAAAGAGAATTAATTAAAAATCCTTTTATTATTATTATTATTATTTTTCTTTTGGTGTGAGAAATTTTATATATATCTCATAAATTATATGTGTACCTCTAACCATGCAGGTAAAGTACCAGTTGGCTCCCAAACTGCCATTCCACCATTTTTTGCCTATTTAATTAAGAACAAAAATTCAATAGTTTATGTTGTTTAACTGCATTAGATGAAATCATATCATGATAAAAGAAAATAATAATAATATGACATTGTTTAATGGTAGAGACCATCAATTATATAAACAAACTTAATCTATGTTGAGCATTAAACTCAAATTGTCAGGTTTTTGGACGGTTTTTAGTAGGCATTTAGAAGATCAAACGATGTCCAAATTAAATGTGTGACCTATAGAGTTTGGAAGATCAAATTTTTGAAATTCTATCTTAATTATTGTAATCCCTTTCATTTGCTTTTATTAGTGATTTATTGAAGAAATTTAGTGAGACACTTTGTGAGACTATATATATAGTGGTATTGTAATTTTTGTCAAAATAATGTTGAAAAAGAAATCAATAGAAGATTGAGTATTAGTGTCCATATTTTATTTTTTCGCTCTTCAATAAAAAGCCCCATCACTCAAATAATTTTGTTTTCTTTTTTTCAATCTAAACATCTCCATTTTAAAAAACTATAATTCAAAATATTTTGATTTACAATTAATACCTGTAAGGAAAGTACTAAGTTGACAGCATCAAAAAAACATTCTGGTTCCATAGGATCCCCCACAATGTTTGGAGATATTGTTGATAATATCAAACAACACTGAAACATTATGTATATTATAGATTAATAAATCATTAAAAAATTTTAAATTTATACATGTTAACAAAATTAGTGAACATTATTAATAATTACCATCAAATTTTCTGTTGTACAATCAGAAACTTGCCATCCATTGTCTTGATCAGTGAATGTCCATCCTCCTTTTGATATGTGACGATACATTCTTTTGAAATTCCCGTCAGGATTCTCTTTGATCTTTTTATATTATATCAAAAGGAAAGTGAAAGGAAGGCAAATAAAATTTACAGATATTTCTCTAAATTAATCAAACTCATTATTATTAGTAACATATGTACCTGTGATTTTTTAATGAAGTCATGCCCTCTTTTTAATGTGTCTGAGAATTCATCATGAAGATTAGTGGCAAGAATTGCTTGAATGGAAAAAGCAACATCCCAAGATTGGCTTCCATTAATGCCCTTCTCACCGTCAAATGAGAATGATATATATATGAGAAATATATATGTTTAACTATGATATTGTTGAATAAAAAAAATAGATTTCGATACTATTTTGTAATCATTTGAAAGATCATGACGAACTAAAGTTGAAAGTGTAGGAACCAAAATAATATTTTAAAGGATAGGTATCAAAATCAGCGAAAACCATAAATACAAGAACAAAAATAATAATTAAGGAATAATATACTAACTTGCATCTTCATTCCATCTTCACTAACCCATAAGTAATCTTTGACTCTAGCAAGATGTTTCTTGTAAGCTTCACCATTAG
The DNA here is from genome assembly GCF_009727055.1 of Benincasa hispida. Classification (NCBI taxonomy): domain Eukaryota; kingdom Viridiplantae; phylum Streptophyta; class Magnoliopsida; order Cucurbitales; family Cucurbitaceae; genus Benincasa; species Benincasa hispida. The sequence continues at coordinate 54,239 of NW_024065043.1, forward strand.
GGTCGTCTGTCCAGCAAGCAATCATGCATAATGACTGCATGTTTATTAGCCCGTTACTATGTCAATATAATTAATACTTATTTACATTCCTCCAATAACCATTTGTTATATTTTGTTTTGTTTTTGAAAATTATATTTTTCTCTCTCAATTTCTTACCATGATTTCGAATTTTTAACCAAACTCTAAAATAAAATAAAAAATTATATAGTTTTTGAAAACCTACTTTTTGGTTTCTATAACATATCACTTAGAATTTGAAAATATCCCTAAAAGGTGGATAACAAAACGAATAAACCTTAGGTTATAAAACAAAGTATTATTAACTCTTATATTAATTGCAGTAATCGACAACCACGTTAGTTAGGAACAAAACCTTTTCCACACATCCAATTGTGATATAACGACTGCAATGATCTTCATAATCAATGTGGCGCTTGTTTATTTGGATGGCACGATTTCGAACTCTTTTAAATACTCTACTGTTGAGAATTGGTTCTCCCAGATATTGAAGAACATCCCAAGCTAACTTTTGAATCAGTGGACGCTCAAAGCATTTATCCTCCTATAGTATTAAGGGCAAACAATTTATTGTATGATTAGAATTCCATATCGAATAAAATATTATTGAAAATTATTCCTCTGCATAACTATAGTATTAAATAATTACCTTTGCACAGTAATGTCTTGATGGACACCATTTGATGTTGGCGTAAAGTTGAATATAGATTTCTTGTCGTAGTTGTAAAATGAGAGGAGTGAGAGGCCCCACAAAGCGCTTCCCATATAAGTATGACATTGGAAGATATGTCAATCGACTATAGCACAAAAGTGCTCCTGGATTCATAGCCACTTTTTCTGATCCAAACATCCAAACTTCTGGTGGCATTGGGTTTGTTCCCTCCCATTCATACACCCCCAAAATCTATATAATCATATTAAAATTACTCCATTTAATACAAATCACAAGAAAAAAATAATAATATTTACGTAGGTAGAAATTAAATACTATACTACTCACTGCAAGCCAAATCTTTCCCCAAGAAGGTATGTAAAGAGCACCTCCATGGTCAAGAATCCACTTCCTTGCTTTAGCACAACCATCCTTGTCTACTCCTTCCCCAAGCAAACGCAATGCAATGTAGTTTAGGACAGTGCAAAGCATGCAACTTTCTCCCACAATGTGTAGTCCCCATCCACCATCTTCATTCTATTTCCATTCATTCAACGGATAAAGACGTCAATTACCAATCCAAAAGATCGTACTTAATAACAAAAACTTTTTATTTCATTAGTTGAAATCAGTTAAAACTAATTCTAATTAGTTTTCACCTGATGACAATAAACATAGTGGAGAATTTCCTTTTGATGCTCTTTTGAAAATACAGTATTAAGATCTCTTGTGATGGATGTACAGTGTAAATACCTTTCCTCGAAAAAAAAAAAAAAAAAAAATATATATATGTTAAAATGTAGAAAGTATATACATTTCCAAATCATTAAAGACTATGAATTAAATGAATTACAGTTACCAAAGGAGGTAGACAGAATAAAGGGCCAGCATTTTCCGCAGGCCAATGGCCATGGTCGCTTTGTAAGGCTACAAAGAAAGTTGCCGCTCTTTTCAATGCCATTTTTAACAGTTTCCTTCTTCATGATTCTCCATTTCCTTCTTCAACTACCACTTTTGGAATTGTTTGTTTGAAATTTTTCTCTCCTAAAAACTGCATCTTCCAAGATAATCAAAATTATGCAATTATATTGTTATGACAATCATAGATGGAAGAACAAAAAAGAAAATGACCTGAAATCTCCAAAGCAAATCACTACTACATTGGATTTTATTTCGATTTTTGGTAAAAATTTAGACGTGCAGCTTCAACTTGAGCTCGTTCTTGAGGTGTCCCTGCATCAGGATAAATTCCCATGTTTGCCTTCCAATGAAATTGTTTGTACTTGACAAATTATTCTCATTCCTCTCCCTTCCCAACTTAAGTCCTCCACATCTTTCACTAATAAATTCGTCTCCCAAACAAAACTTAATGCCTTTACACTCAAAACCCTTCCTATATATATATATATAAACCTTATAACACTTTTAAATGTCTTGTGCAATACAAGACTAATTTTTATTTATTTATTTTAAGAAAATCAAATATGACCAAAAACAAACTGTCAAATTCAGTGATTTACTACACACAATTTTAAGAGAGTGGTCTAAAGGGGGCACGAAAATGTCGACTTTGCACTATGCCATATGATATATATAGTATATATAACATAAAATATATCATATCATATAGGTAGTAGAAGAAAATAGGTAAAAGTAGAAGGATATAACGAGGAAGAGAGGAACAATAATATTGACATTGGCACTTGCTTCATCAATAGCTTTCCATTGAACGCCCTAAATTTTTTGTATTGTTAGTCATATTATGCTAGAAAACTCTCTACAAGTGAACCGCGAAAGTTATTGTTGAGCGATGAAAACATGGCATTAGTAGGTATGGGTGTTACAATGACAGACAACTCTTAAAAAATTGATTCTACCTAATCCAATCTAACTCATATATGCCCTATGAGTATTAATAGCATTCTAATCAGTTAGTTACTCAGGCGTAAAGTATACCGTTTGGATTGAGCATTAGAATTAAATGTAGAGAGAAAATAATGTAACGTACGAGCAAGAAAATCAACCCAACTGTAGTTTATTGCATTAAATTGCCAAAAAAAGTAAAGAATAAAAAATAATGGTAGTGGTTGGTTTACTATAATAAGCTTCAACAATCAATTCATACTAATGCTTCCTTTTCTATTTTACCATCAATTTTAAAGCCAACTGCCTTCGATTTCATTCTTTTGACTACGGATAGCTTTACAAAAAAAATTATTATTCCAACTTAATTCAGGCTTGCTAATAGATTTTATGTATTTATTGCCTTATTTTGTAGTTACCGAACAATCAAGAGGTAGGACCGAGTATTTGGAGTTGAACGGAGTTAATTTGAAGCAAATTAGAGTTGATTTGAGCATTCGGACTTTAAAAGAGCAAAAAGACCAAAATGGCCCTGCTTCAGCGTCGCAACACTCATCCCTTACCTAGGTCTAACACTTGCAACGCTGCCAATAGCATTGAGATGCTCCGATTGGAGTAACGTTTCCCATGTCGTCTGCATGTGCTTCTTCTTTGGCCCAAACATAGGGCAACATTGCAACGCTGTGATTTATTTTATAAATATATATCTTCGCCTTTAGGTAAAAAAAAAGGCTGAATTTGGAGGTTGAATTGATGGAGGCTGAGGTTGATCTTCATTCTTCTTATTTTTCCTTGTAGGTTAGTTTTTCTTTTGATTTTGGGTCGTAATCAACGAATCGGATGTTTATCTCGGATTTGTCTATGAATTAAAAGGTATTTTTTTATCTAATTTCTTTGAGCAATAGCCATATATCTAATCTCTTGAGAATTTTGTGATTAAATTTCTTGTTCTTCAATTCTATGTTTTCTTTGAATCTTGGTGTAATTAGATTTGCATTTTGTGTGTTGGACTGACGACCCTATCATAATTGCATGTCTCTGCTAGTTAATTTCGAGCTCGCACGTTTTCTTGTGTTCGCCTATGCTTGATTTTACTCCAGTAGCAAAAGATTATATGTGAATGCTTAGATTTATAAGTTGACCTTAAATCTTGGTAATGCATATTTAATCTGGATTCGAAGAATAATTTAGTTAATTGAATATGGCTTTTCCTAACAGTTAATCGGTGTTATTGAATCCTCAATCTTAATGCATATGATTTTTAATTCTATATGATCGCTAAGAATCCAGTAGAATTAAAAGCATACAGTTTAATTAGGGTATGATCTTTCTAGCCTTAATTAATAATTATGACGATTGATTGGTTTTGATTTAATTAATTGTCGGTTTTTGTAGAGATTAATTAAGTCGAATCAATTTTGTAGCAATGCATGCATAGACTATAATGTTTCTTTAATTATTGATTTTCATGATATAAATTGCATGAGAAACTCTCTCTCTCGCTTTGGAAATTAGACAGATCTCTATTTTAGATTACATTTACTCTTTTATATCAATTTCACGCATTTATCTTTTTGACACCAAAATCTCCAATTTATCGCCTAGTTAGAAAATTGGTTTAACGAAATAAATCGTGGTTTCCTGAGGATCGACTCGGACTTATGATTGTTGTTACGTTCTAATATTGATAGGAGTAGTTTGATATTTCCAAATTTTTCTTTTGATCTTTAGGCTATTGAGATTAAATGACGCCCAAACAAAATCCCTGTCAACTACCGAGAATACAAACTTTTCATTGCATTCTGTGTATGAATAATTTTATTGAGGACTGGTCGTGGAAAGAAAATGAAGCTGCGGCAAGTTGGCTTCTTTAGAGCTTAAAATAACGCGCAGAAAAGTATTTGAAAAAAATTCAATCTCATCATTCTCACTTGTTCGAGGCCTGTTCGGATCTAAAATAAATAAATTTATAACCACTCTCATAGGCTTGTATACTAGTAGAAATGAGTCATCTCTATATAGAACTTTGAGATATTTTAACTAATTTATGAATTCGAATGGTCACAAGGTGGGAATTATGAGATTGTTTTGATTGCAATTAAAATTAAATAGCACCTAAAATAAATAAATTTTTAACAACTCTCATGAGCTCGTAGATTAGTAGAAACGAGTCATCTCTATATGGAACTTTGAGATATTTTAGCTAATTTATGAATTCGAATGGTCACAAGGTGAGAGTTTTTGATTGTTTTGATTGCAATGAAAATTAAATAGCATAATTGTAAAAGAGAAATATAAAATTGTAGTTCCATTTGGTTAAAGGATCTAGCCAATGGATTTAATTAACTTGGTTGACCATAGAACTTATAAAATCATGTCATGCTGGCTTGTTTGAATCTTAGCTCATATATGCTTAAGAGACCCAAGCTACATGCCCTAACGTGTTAATTAATTTTCTAATTAACCTAGATGTTCAATTATTTGGGTTGAATAGTATCCACATTAATTAAAACACCCTGAATAAAAAGGTAGTCTAGCTAAGTCAATTAAATAATTCGAATAATTTAAGTTACTAAGAGTGTATTTAGTGATCAATAGAGATGTTCAATTTCTCCACGGGGACGGGGACCCGGGCCCCACCCATCTAGAATGGGGGAGGGAGTGGGACATTCCCCATCCCCACCCCTGCCCCTGCTCTGTTCCCTGTCGCCACCGCGATTAATTTCCATATATTAATGTAGTATAGTTATCTAATGTTATGTATTATTTTATTATCTAAATATTACATTTAAATTTCAAATTTGATTATTTATTGGGCAATTTTGCGAGGATGGGGAATGAAATAGAGAGCGGGGATGGGGATAGGGAATGACATCCTTGGCCCCGGCCTGCATTATAGAAAAAATGAGCTCCTCCGACACCTAAATCGATCGTTGGGAGCTCGATCGTCGGGAAACAGGATGTTTCCTGACGCCATAAAGCACCGTCGGGAGTTTTTTGGAAACTCCCATTGCCATAAGGACCTTTATAATAGGCATTGGGAGTTCCTAAGGAAATCCCGACACCTTAAGCTACCTGTCGGGATTTTCTATAACGGTTCTCCTAAGCCAACCACAACTACCAATTTCCCTCTTCTCCGCCACTCCCTCTTCACACCCACCACCCCCCTTCACGCCCGCCGCCCCATTTTCTTTCTTCCCTTACTCCCCGCCTTCCCCCGCCTGCCCTTCCCCCTTCCGCCACCGTCCACCGCCGCCTTTCTCCTTCATTGCTTGCGAATTTGTTGTTTATTTCAAAGCTTTCAACAAGGTTCGTGCACATCCATTTTATTTATTTTCTCTTATTTGTAAATTAATTTAAGCCATTGTTTTAATTTCTAGCATGTTGTTAAAGTTGGTAATTAATGTTAGTAATGTCTAATCCATGTTATTGTTTTTTATTACAAGTTGGTCAAAAAATATTTGTTTTAAGGATGAATAAAGAATGGATTAAATTAAGGAATAAGTTATCAGTGAAGTATAGAGAAGGACTATCCTAGTTTTTAGATATAGCGAAGTTTCATGTTAATGATTCCGAACGAATAAGATGTCCATGCAAGAATTGTATGAATTCAATTTGGGAAAAAATAGATATCGTGGAACGACATCTATCAAATATAGAATATCTCCCTCATAGTATGAATGAGTATATCATGAGAGTCAGTAAACTTATCTAGAGGTTTTGAAATCATACAACTCATTCAATACACAAAATGTTGAAGTAAATGGATATGAGGGTAATGTTGTCGAGGAAAATGAGATGTTGAATGTTATAAAATATTTACAAGTTCCAATGAAAACAAAGATGCAAATGAAGAAAGGATTGAGAATGAAATGTCCTTAATGCTCAAGAAAGAGATACCACGAACTTATTCGAAGATTTAATGACCGAAGCACATAATGAATTATACCCTAGTTGTTCGCAATTTTCGTCCTTGAACTTTTTAGTAAAGTTGATGCATATCAAAGTTTCAACGGCTGGGGTAATAAATCGTTTAACTTGTTGCTGGAATTGTTAAAAGCAGCGTTTCCAGCCTGCACTGTAATACCTACTTCCTTTTATTGAAGCCAAGCAAAAATTGGTGATTTAGGCCTAGTTATAAGTCTATTCATGGATGCAAATATGATTATGTATTTTATTGGAAAGAGTTTGCAGATTGCAACAATGCCCCGTTTGTGGTGAGTCTCGGTACAAAGTTAATATGGCAAGGGTAAAAAAATATCACATAAGGTATTGCATCATTTTCGATTGATACCAAGATTAAAACGATTGTTTGCATCAAAAGAAGGTGCTTTCTAATATGAGATGGCATAAAGACAAGCGAGTTGAAACGGAAGATGTATTGCGACATCCAGCTGATGCAGACGGGGTGGAAACATTTTGATCGTGAATTTTTTCATTTTGTTTTAGATCCCCGAAATGTTCATTTGGGATTAGCTTCAGATGGTTCAATCCATTTGAAAATCTGAGCACTTCTTATTGTATGTGGCCTGTGGTGATTACTACATTATTTAGTTGTCTAATATGTTGTTATCCTGCAGTTATGGTAGCAAAGTAATTATGTCTTAAGTAACTTTATGATAAAGAATTATTGCTATCCTGCAGTTATGGTAGCCAAACAGCTGGATTTCGATGTGCTTTTTGTCGTTTTGTCGTTTTTGTGTGTTTTTGTGTGTTTTTTAATGTTCGGGAGGTTTCATGTTGTCGTGGGGGTGGTAGAGTTTGATTATACTCGTTTTTTCATTGAACTTGGAGTTTTGTGTGTTTATGAATGTTTATGAAGTTCTAATGTGTTCTTATTTATTTATGCAGTTTGGTTAAGCAATTATGAATTTGTGGATGTTTTGTTTAAGAAGTTTGAACGTGTTGTGGATGTTTAAAGATGATGACATTTGAATATTTTTTGTTTTATTGTAGGATGTTATTCGGAGACGAGGTTGGACAATTGTTCAAGTAATATGTTCCAGACGTTGTTTTTCTTTGTATTTATTATGTTGTTTTCATTTTATTTATTTTATTGTATTTGTGAAAACAAATTTCTTTTATTTAGTTTCGTCTTTGTTTTTTCTAGGATATTATAATTTTCATTTATTTGTTATAGTATGGACTTCGTTTTCTTTGTTTTATTTATTATTTGAATCTTTTTAAGTTTGTTAATTATGTTTTACAGGTTATTCAGATCAAATTTAAAAAAATTAAAAATTAAAAATATTTAAAAGACAATTTTCAACTAATGAAGGAACTCACCACGCATATTTTACTGCATTGGGAGTTCCTGTAACTCTCGACAAATAAAACCTGTCGGGAGTTCTCGGACTCCCGACGCATGAAACAAAGGCGTCAGGAGTTGTCAAAGAACTCCCAACGAATGTATAGGGCGTCGGGAGTTTTTCAAACTGCCGACGTCGTATATAATGCGTCGGTAGTTTGAAGAACTCCTGACGCCCTATACATGCGTCGGGAGTACTTCGACAACTCCTGACGCCTTTATTTCATGTGTCGGGAGTTCCTCTCCCGATGAAATTTTTTCGACCAAACTCCCGACGCATTTTCCACCTTTTTCCGGCGAATTGTGATGTCGGGAGAAGTTCGATTTCTTGAAGTGCCACTCCGTGGATATCTCTAGTGGCCAACTCATCTTTTGTTTTATGTGAGTTCAGCCAACTTGTGTTTGGTAGGCAGTCTGAATTTTGTTTACAAAAACTATTTTCGGATTCTATGATCCAAACAGTATAAATTATAACAATAACATTTTTATATTTTCAGATAATTCAAATTTTGAGTTTGAAAGTTTAAGATACAGAATTATATTAAAAGGAAAAATAATATTAACAAATATAGTATTATTTCATGTTATAAACTCAACCGGTTTAAAACAAGTGAACTGAGTCTTGAACCGCACAAACCGGACAGCCCAGCATCTGAACCGACCATGAACCGCTCAAACCAAGCGAACCAGACACGAACCAACGATGACGGACAGAAATGTACGTTATTATAGGCCTTTTATTTAGAATTATGAGAGCTGATAAGAAGAATATGCGTTGATTATTCTAAGAATTTATGAGAAAACGAGCTTGCGTCGACCAGCAATGAGAATCTCGGCTAACCAATTATTATGCGTTATTTTGCGTCCAATTGTCTATTTTTGTAACTAATGTAGGAATCGATCGCATGCGGTGAATCTCACCATCGCAGAGGCGTCCCATACGCAATCGCATACGCTCGACGCATAGATGTTGCGGCCATTAACCGCATGCGTCCATCACATAGAGGTTGCGGCTACAGAGTATAACCATAATAGAGGGATGACAGCAAGGGTGGTGGAATTCGATGATACTTCGGAAACCAAGTATGAACGCATACCTTAGGAGTATCAAAAGGTGATGTTGACATTTCACCTACCACGCCATTAGCAGCAGAGATTCATAGTAGGTCCATCACGTCGTTAGTTGTAGAATTTTAAAGAAAGACCATTCATGCTGTCGGCGATCAAACTCTATAAATAGAAGCCTTAGAGCCCAACTTCAGATCATCCGAGGTTTTCTGTCTTTAGGGCAGATCCTTGTGATCATGATGAAAGTGTGAGGAGATATTCTTGAGAGTTCTTCATTCCTCCTACCATTCTGAGTGACGATCGGAGCCTCCTCGGAGATAGATCTTGAGAGAGACTACTCCACCGCTTATCCGTGGCACCACTAGCAGCTTTGACACACATCTGATGGACGCAAGACATTGCCCATCTGGCCCTCCATATCTCTTCTACCTCTATATTGTATTACATTATGGCTTAGAGAATTAATACATATTTGTGATCAATGCATTTCTTTACTTCCTTTGATTCCATCTTCATTTTCTTATCATCCTTTACTTTCATTGCAAAGACTAAGTAAGATTGCTAGAGTATCAAGAATTGCTAGAGTATCACATACTTAAACCATGCGGCATAGACATATGAAGCATGTAGCAAACCACCGAGAAGTATGCGTTGCGCGAGTGTTGTGCGAATAATCCTATTAGCTTAATGTGATGCTGTAGCAATACTTGTCTATGAGCTGTTCAGCGATAGATAACTGCCCGGAGGGTAAGTGGTGGAACGCATTAAGCAAAATAAGCAGTGTTTCTTAAAGATAGGAATATCTTATGTCAGCCATATTTATGTGATTACTTTGTCTTATGAGCGCATCATTCATCATTTATGCATACTTGAAAGAATATATAAATATGGGTGAATTGATCTCCCTTCGCCGACACAATCTCACGATCGACAAGCTTTTGACCTTCGTCTTCGAGTTCTTGATTGATCTTCAGCAACGTCAACCTCCTTTGACATCTCTTCGTTGCTCTAGGTTTAAATTTCACGAAGTCTTGATACCCTCGGATGAAAAACATCATTTAAAATAAAGCCTCAGGTCAAAGCACTGTGGTGTCATAAAGTTATGCCTGCTTGTTCAAAAACGAAACACCCTCTCGAGTTTTTCTCTATGTTTTAGCCCAATTTTCCCCTCCCTTTTTCATGGTTGGCCTTAGAATCATATTTTAAATGTTCATTAATTAAGTTTACAAAACTTAATTTACATTTTACCACCTATTAAATCCTTTCATTATAGGAATTTATAAATTTTTTGTATGTTAATAAGATCAAAAGTATTATTGATTTCAGAAAAAGTTGCCAATTAATCAATATTGGGAGCCATTAGTCAATATTAAGGTTATATACGGGGGCTCCTCTTCTTGCATTGTCCCACTTATAACGAGGGTTCATGTTGCCTTGAGAACTAACATTCTTCCATTATAGGGTAAAGTCTCCGAAGTACCTCATATGATAAGTAACGATTAAAAACAGAAGGTAAATTTATGCATTCCATTCCTATGCTATAAAAAAAATGAATTTAAACATGATAGTGAAACACTAAAATTTTAAAAATGATCATATTAGTAAAACACTAAAATTTTTAAAAATGATCATATTTGTAAATAATTTATTGTGGTGACACACAATACAATTATCCAACACATAAATATTTTTACCACAAATCTAGAATGTAGCGGTTTAAGGCAAGGAAACAAAATTATAATACTCTGCAAGTGCCCATATGGGAAATACATTTCTGTATAGTGCATAATTTAGCATGCAAGTGTTCATGAAAACTCCTATTATTTCCTGCAATAAAAAAACAACCTCAATACATAAGAATTAATTAATAACAAACAATTAGCTATTAAAATTAAAATGGAATGCTAATTAATAATGAACCCACCTGTTGAGGGTAATCACCAATTTCCACAATGAACCCACCAGTTTACTGCTGCTGCTAATCCTTTTATGGCAAAATATGTAGCATAAATGTGACATATTCCCCAATTTCCATACCATGAATCCATCTTCTTTCTGCATTTGTTTGATGTAATTTGTCGCTTTTTCTATAAGACCCTGCGAGATTTAAAGTATCAATCGCAATAGAACTATAGCGAAAATTCTTATTTATTTGGTTTATACGATTTAGAAGTTTTTTTCAATCTGGCTTGGATGGAAGATGAGGACTTAGGTGGAAACTAACCCATCTGATGATTAGCGGGTCATGCAGTCAGTAGGGCCAGAGTCGCATCCAACATCAACCATTATCATAAACGTAAGATTAGACTGGAAGCATAACTTACACCTAATTAAAACTTGATTTTAATGTAATCGTGAACAAACATAATGCATGGGGTCCCTTGTAGAGAAACGTGTTCTAAATATGTAATGCAATATAACAATTAACATAATCATGCAACATAATAAAAGTACACTACCAGGGAACATTTAAAGAGAGGGTGAGATAAACTACTTACTGTGATCTAGTTATTCCTTATTATTCTTTATGATTTGATCAATAGAGCTGTCCCTTTTTAAACTATAAGGGAATTTGGGCAGAATTTGGGCAACACCTTACCCGAGCTTTTCTCTTTTAGCCTCACAGGACTTCCTCACTCACACTTACTCTTTCACACGATTCTTTGTTACTGAGATTTGTTTGAGAATGGGTTACATCTCCAGGCAAAGGGTCCTATTTATAATAGTTTTCAGCTCTTCTCAGTGTGATAAATCATCCTATAGGTGGCTTCATTAAAATTACTTAGGGTTTAAGGATTCCTCTCAATAAGACACCTAATCTTGGTTAACATTTGCCCTTACGTCATCATTCTTTGTTTGTATTCAATTTTAGGGTTTTTTCATGTATAATCTATAAGATCGTGGCCAAATTCAATGCACAATCTATGCTTCTGTCCGAATTTCGCTCTTTCTGCTCTCAGAATCTCGCTCTCTCTAGCTTTCTCGCTAGTCTGCTCTTGTGACTCTCGCTCTCGCTCCCGCTCCCACTCTCGCTCTCGCTCCCGCTCTCGCTCCCACTCCCGCTCCCACTCTCGCCTGCTGTCTCGCTGAGAATCTCACTCTCTCCAATTTTCTCTCCAATCTCGCTAGTTTTCACGTGTGGGTTTCCTTCACTGCTTGTGGATTCCACTTATCCTTTTTAACTCTTTCAAATTTAAGAGTATATGGACAATTAATTCACCTCCAATTCTTCCAATGAGAAGTGTCCAAACAAAAAGTTATCTACTGCCCGTTGTCTCCTGAATTAGCTAGCGTCAAACTTCCAATTAATCCCCTCTGATTCTGCTCCCTTATTCATTATTTTTGGATAATGAATAAATTTCCTATTTTTTTCCCATTCTAAATTTCCCTCCCTTTAAATAAAATTTCATCCTACTTAATATTTGACATTTAATTTCCTGTATGGGTATAAATCTGGATTGTTACATTCTTCCTCCCTTAAGAACTTTCGTCCTCGAAAGTTTCTTGGTTCTTAAACAGATAAGGGTATTTGACTTTCATCTCTTCTTCTCGTTCTCATGTAACTTCTTCTACTTGCTGATTTCTCCAGAGAACCTTCACTAAACTTATTTCCCGATTACGAAGTGACTTCTTTTCTCTTGCTAGGATGCAAACTGGAGTCTCTTCATATTCCAAGTTTT
>NW_024065044.1:0-10082 GCF_009727055.1 Benincasa hispida
GCTCGCCGGTTATCATCAGCTGAGAAAATCGTTGCAACAATAATTGTTTGTCTATAGAGTATTCAGATCCAGTGTATCTGATCCTAGTTGTTTGCTTGTTTGGTTTTCTGAAGAAAAGTCAAAACTAATGTTTTTTCCCTCCACATTTTTAATATCATTTTAGTGAGGATTCTAAGTCTGAAGACATTTTCCAATGCTCCACGAGTTAGTTCTCTGACACTGTTAGTAGTTCTGAGTGTGAAGCTAACGTTTATTCATTGGCCTTCATGTTCATTTGATTAAATGTAACACTATGTAACATTCTGCTTTCTACACACTTTTCTGTTCTCTATATTCACTCGAAGAAAAGGCATCAAGGGTAGGCATTGATGTATTTGATAGATCGAAGATCTTTTGGCGTCTTTTATGTTTTCAGATCCCCTTTTGATCATTAAAATATATTACTTTTTGTAGAATTTCCTTAACAGCGGCCGACTTCCTAATCAGTTCTGCTAATTGTGTTGGCATTGATATTTTATTTTGGCTAAATATACCGATGAAGTCTCGTGTGTGGTTTTTCAATTTTGTTCCTATTCTTTCAACATTTGTGTTTTCCTTTTAATGTATCAGATTACTTCAATTGAATCCTTGATGTGCAATTTAACATTAATTGAAAAACAGAATGGTTGGTATTGCCTATCTTCGTGTGTTGGAAAAAATGAATCTTTTTAAATTTTTACATGCTAGCAAATCTTTCTCCCTCCTTTCCATCTATCAAACCTTTTCCTTCCCATCTCTCTCTTACTCTTTCAATCTCTCAGAATCCTCTGTCTTCGCATCCACTCACTTTCTCTCTTACTGCCGTCAATTTCTCTCACATTTTGGTCTTTTTCATTGTCTCTAGCTCTGTCCTTTTCTTATTTTGATGAAGTAATGGTCAGGGTTAAAGATAGAAAGTAATCAAAATGGGAGCCTTTAACTTTTATGAAAACCTTTATTGAAGCACTGCGTTGAAATACAATTGACACAGTAGGGAGCATAGAACGTTTTTCAAAAAAAGAGGGGAATGAAATTGAAAACTGTCCTTAGGTAGAAGGAATGCGTTGAAATACATTGACACAGTAGGAAGCAAATAGGAAAAGAGGAATGAAACTGTATCTGTCTTAGGAATTAATATTTATATTTAGACTTGAATTTTTTCATTATCAGTTAAACTGCCCTAAATTTAATGGACATTGAGTGTCTGCACTCCACCCCAAAATTCAGTGCGATGCAGGTAAGCAAGTAGAAATTATCTAGTTAAGCTACAGTAGGATAGCCATGAAATATCGGGTTGTTGGTTGTATTGAAGAGAATACTGTGAGATGCTTTAAATTGTTCATAAAGATCAAGGAGGAGATCCACAAACTACCTGCTATTGGAGTTTAAGAAAATTACAAATGACAAACTGACTCGCAGCATAGATATATACTTTGTCAGTTTTTTGCTTATTGTTCAAATTTATCATCTTTCCTTCTATTCTCATCACCTATGTTTTTCGCATACATTTTGCTATTAGAATCATTCACCATCTTATAAACTTGCCACGTGAACCAAAAGGTCTAATTGTGAACTTATGTACAAAATGGTCAGTATTTGGAATTTAATGGATTTTTTTTTTTCCTTTTTTGGTATTTCAACACTAAAGTTGAATTGTTACAGGACACGTTGCTTTTATCTGCTTGAACAGCTGTTTGTGTATTTATAACTAAGATGTACATGTACTTAAATGCAGGACTTATTGGTTAATGCTGTAGCTGGCTGCTTTGGTTGAAGTCTGTTAGCTGGGTGCTTTCAAAAAAAAATCATTAGCAGCGATTGTCAATATCATTCACTTTGGAACTGCAACGGTTTCCTTTATTAACATGTCGCTTTTGTCAAAGTTGCGTTGCTCACAATAGATGTTACCGGTTACATGTTTAGCTTACAAAGGTGAGCTAGGTGATTACTATTGCATTGGCAAGCCAAGTCCGTGGGGTTGCATGCCCTGACTACAAACGTGTGCATGAGGATTTAAACTTGCTTACAAGGAGAATGGCAAAAAAACTATCCATGTTTTGGATATGCAGCAAAATATGCCTAACATCATTTGGTGGAAAACTTGCGTTAGAGATTCCTTTATCAGGGTAAGAGATGATATATCCATCTAGATATACAGGCACGACATTTGCAGTGAACTAGATTCAATAGAATTCTCATTTATATTGCTTTGCATAGCTTGTAGTTAATAGTATTAAGATTCATGGCAAACAACATTTGTTTGAAATTTTCTTCACACATTCTCTTCAGCATACACGTTTATAAGAATTTTCTCTCCATATTCTCTTCAAGCTGTCACATTTGTAAAGAATTTTGTTCCCCACATTCTGTTTTTGAAGGCATAGTCAGTCCGAGTCAAACCTGTTGTTTATATCATATGTAGAATGGGACACATCAAACCCTAGCTCAGAACTGAAAAAAACCTTCAGACTACATTTGCACATAATTGGATAAATTTTTGTGACGTGAAAAATCTTGTTTACCGATAGGGCTGGATGATATTATGAATGAAGAGACTTTTAGAAAGGTGTTTAGACGTATATATGCCATCCTTTGGTTCATCCGCTCCTTATAAGGTGTTTCGAAGAATTCCCAACCATTTCTTAGATGGGTGCGTGAGCAAGGTCTTATGGTTGGCATCGTGAGTAATGCAGAATACCGGTACCAGGATGTGATCCTTCCAGTTTAGGCTTGAATCAGGTATGTAATGAACTCATTGTACCTTTTTTTTTTTTTTTTTTTTTTGCATACTGTTCATCTAGATTTTGGTCTTGTTGATGAGATGAGATGACTCTAAAATTGTATTTTTAAATGAAATTCAAAGCACTCTTGAAAATGGCATTAATAAGGTGCTCGAAAAAGTACTTTTAAGTGATTTTTAAGTACTTGAGAATATTCAATATCACTACCATTTGCATTTGGAGGACAAAATGAATGTGTTACGACACATGTAATGCAAATGGCCATTATTCATTTCCATGGTTTAACAAAATGATCTTAGAATCCTTCTGATATTAGTATATTTTGTACCACAGTGAGTAGTGGGTAGGGTACTCTTTTTTATTTAAGAGTGTTTCTTTTGAATACACCGAGCAAGTTTTGCTAATGGATATTATGCTTCATGAACTATTCAGGGATCGGAATGGGACTTGGGTGTAATTCTCCGGTCTCGAGGTGTTGTGGAGAAACCAGATCTAGAATCTACGAGATTTGCAATCGAGAGGCTGGAAATATACCCCAGAGAGAAGCTCTCCACATTGGAGACAGCTTGCGGAAAGATTATATTCCTGCAAAGAGTGTGGGAATGCATGGTCTGTTATTGGATAGATTAAGACATTAGATGCGAGGAATGGAGAAAATCTGGGGCAGTGGTGCTTCCGATCTGGTGGCTGCTCGAGACTGGCTTCAGAATAACTGATTTGTTATGTTGAAAACTTAAAAATATGGTTCTCCAAAGTCCATCTGTTATAAGGCTTCTCTTCTTATAAAGAAAAAGGAAAAAAAACAAAAACAAATGTAATGTTAATTTACATATGTAAGGATTTTACTTCAGCGAATATGCTTGAAATCATGCATCCAAGTGGTTGAGGCAATAACAAAGTTGGCAAGAAATTGAGGAGAGTGAAATGTGAATGGCTAACAAAACAACACATGGAAGTTAATGTTTGGACTAGCTTCCTGATTTTTTTAAAAACTTGGGAAATGCTTACTCTAGTTGTTGTCTACTTGAGATGGGTATGGGTTAATTTTATTCAGTTTTCAACTTTTTGTGGCATGTATTTGAAATATGAACCTTTTTTTTTTTTATATTCAAACCGTAATAAAAATTGGTATAATCCGAATGAACTTTATTGATATGAATTGTAATAAATTTGAATCGCAAGCACAATTGAATTATTTTTTATTGTGTTTATCTAGAATTATGGATCTATCCCATTTTATAGTTATCGTTACTGTTTCATCCTTATAGTAACACTAATAGTAACTATAAAGATAACAATAGACATGGCAAATTCATAATTTTCATACTAGTAACAATATTTATAACGGAAGGTAACGATAAAGGTAGTGGACCTATGTAATTTTCAAAGACACTTTTTATTCCTCAATCAGATTACATAATTTAGTTACAAATTTCAAGGTGGGTTTTACATCTCATTACGATCATGGAAAGCAGGTAAATTTTTATATTATCATAATGAATTTTTATATTATCATAATGAATTATTTTTCAACCGGTATAATTGTGGCCTGGTACAAAATTAATTTCTGAACTATAACAGGTTTGAAAGAATTAAACCCACCTTACTCATAGCTGGAGTTTTACCATCTTAAAGGTATAGTTAAATTTTGGACATCTGGTTTCAAAAAATTATTTTATATTATTTTCTTTCGTATGTTTTTATTAATTACCTACATTTTGTATAGGAACCATTTGAAAAAAATGGACAATTTGCAAGTGAGCAAAGTTCCATACCCCCTCTTATACATACAAATTGACATGTGCTAAATTTTGATTGGTTACAACAAGGGTTGTACCATAGATAGGTGCAATCAAGTATTTTTCTAACCAAATACATAGATATAGCATAGGTTGTTACCTAAGTTCCGTACTCCCCTTTTTATACATACACAAATATATATATATATATATATATATATATATATATTGAAATTTTTTTTGACATGTGTCAAATTTTAATTGGGTATAACAAGAGCGGCAATAGACAGTTGTCATGGGTGTACCCAAGTATTTTTTTCAAACGAGTAATACCTAGGGCTATACCTAAGTTCCATATTCCCCCTTTCTATACATACACAAAAAAAATTATTTTTAATAATTCTTTTTAAATTGACATGTGTCAATTTTTAATTGAGTGCAACAAGAGCTGCACCATAGATAGGTGCAATCCATGGTGTACACAAGTATTTTTACAAGCGAGCAATACTTAGCTGTAACCTACACCTATGTTCCATATTCCCCTCTATACGCACAAAAAAATATTTTTAATATTTTTTCTTTTGAAACGTGTCAAATTTTATTGGGTGCAACAATGTCCAAGATACACTCAAGTATTTTCCAAGCGAGCAATACTTCTACACCTAAGTTCCAAACTTTCCCTTTCTATACATACAAAAAATATATATATATACACATATATATTTGTTAATCCTTTTAAAAATTTGACATGCGTAAAATTTTAATTGAGTGCATATGGTTGTTAAAAAAAAGTACTTTAAAGGATACAAACCGTTTTTTGTTAAATATTTTTAGTATTTTCCTTTGGGGAGAAAAAAAACTCAAAATTGGTTGGAGGTTGAAAAAGACATTTCCGCCTTCAAATGACACAAACCGATTTTTGTTTAGACAATTAGAAAGCGGCTCGTGCTCATTCCCCGCCACCGCCATCACCACCGCTTGCCGGATAGAGCGCCACCTATTCTATTATTTCCGCCGGCCAATGACAATGAGATG
Organism: Benincasa hispida; assembly: GCF_009727055.1. Lineage (NCBI taxonomy): Eukaryota > Viridiplantae > Streptophyta > Magnoliopsida > Cucurbitales > Cucurbitaceae > Benincasa > Benincasa hispida. The sequence goes on from NW_024065044.1 coordinate 5,534, forward strand.
ATGTACGCCACTCTCAATCACTCACACTTTTGCCGTCTTGCTTCATTCTTGTTTTCTTTCCCTCTCTTATGAACACGGCTCCACCTCATGAACATCTAACTACCAAGAAGGAGGCTGGATTCTTATACTCACACTCACTGTTTCACTTTGACATCCACCCTCTTCTTTTCTTTTTTGTGTTTGATTGAAAAAAAATACTTGCTGCAAAATTCTTCCATTGTTGCTGATCTCTTCGACAATGACGGAGATTTTCTGCGGAAGTTCTGGGGTGTGCTTTCAAACTGTTCGATGAAATTCCCCTTTCAGTGCTGCATTGGTTCTGCGTATAAACATAGATTCAGATAGGCCCATTTTACGAATTACCCCTAGTCAAGAAAAATAACCCTTTTTTATCTTTTTCTTTTTCCCGCCTCCTCCTTGGCTTTGAACTTTGAAGTGAAAGATCGGGTGAGATATGCATATTCATCTCAAATATGCGGTCTTTTTACATATTAATCCGTGTCCAAGTGAATGTGCTGGATACATTACCTTTGTTGTCTCATTAATTATTCAATGGATTTTGTCCAGAAATTAATTGCAGTAGTATGGTGAGTTATAGGAGTTTATTGTGAGTTTCCGAAGTAAAATTTGACTTCTATGCTTAAGATGTTTCGGCCATATTTGTCTTATATCTCTCTCAATTACTATCCTTGCTTGTGTCATGACCTTGTTTACAAACATGTATAGGCGGAAGACGGTAACATCATGAAGAATAAAGAAAATACCGAGCTTATAGATTTTCTCAAAGAACTTCCTCCAGTAGAGTTCTGCTGCATATATGGTTCGACTCTGCATCCAAACAATCATGATAAGGTTTTATTTGGGTTTCCCCTTCCTTTTCTCTACACGTATACTATTCCATACTTGTAACTGCAATTTTTTTTACTTGGTTCAAAACTTTGGATCGGCAGTCAAAAATGGTTGACCTTATCCTTGGCGTATCTGATCCCCAAAAATGGCACGAAAAGGTAAAATCTTAAAATGTTCGTTACCATTTTAGTGTGCATTATAACATGATTTGGTACTGCCTTATGTTTACTAACTTATTTTATTCATCCTGGAACCTAGAATATTCAACTAAACAAATATCACTATGCCTCATGGATGGTGTACCTTGGAGGGGGGAAACTGGTAATGCCTTCTCCTCTCTCTTTTTTCTGAATTTCTTTTTTCTATTTCTGCCCCTGGTGGCTACTTCTCTAATTGATTTGATTAGGTTACTGAAGTTGCTGATGAAATTGGTGTTGGAGTACATTTTAATCCTTATGTTACGTGGAAGGAGAAGGTATTTGAATAGAGTAAAATTGTAATTTGATTTCCAACCTCAAAAAGCTTTTGGTTTTCTGTACGTACCAAGCCTCATTGCATGAACATTTGTACAGATGCTCAAGTATGGGGTTGTACGGATGCATGATTTGATACAGGACATACGATATTGGAAGACATTCTACCTTAGTGGCCGTTTGCAAAAGCCGGTTTGTGTATCCTAGGAACTTGCATTTTGAAAAAATAACTATTTTCTGTTCTTATATTTTCAGGGAATAATTTGTTTGTCAGATACTCAGAAAAGATATTCTCCTCCTTAGACATCTAGCCCTCTGGTTTAAATTTGTGAAATGGAAAAACAAATATTTAGTAGGGATTTTTCATGAATAGGCAGCGCACAGGTACCAAAGATAGTGAGAATTAAAACACCAAGTGATTTGTTCTGGCTTCTTAGAAGGATCATCACATGTTCATAAGCGCTCTATAGAGATAATTTATCCCATTTTCTATTTTTTCACTACTTCCAATCATGTAAATTAGGAAGTGTTAATTTACTAATGGGAGATGTATTTCATTGGTGCTTTTACATTCTTACCTGTTGCCGGTGGTTTATCGTGTTTGATGTTGGGAATCATGATTTTCTGTCTAAATTGAATTGTATAGATATAAAGAGATGCTCTCTCGCTCTATCTCTATATAGCCCAAATTTGAGCAGCAAAAATTAATGGTCCAGCTGGGTTTTTTGCCCTAATCTCTAAGGAATTTAAATTTTTCTGTTCAGGTTAATATACTAGTGGATTCCCTGGATGTTCAACAGCTTAACTATGTTAATCTGAGGTCTGCTGTATCTGCAGCTCTCCTTCTTCTGCCACCTGAGTTTACTGAGGTTGTCTTCCATTTTTATACTGCATCTCTGTAATTTCTGAACTTACAGTTACGTTTAATTTGTGCAGGTTGACTTGTATGCTAAAATATGTAGCCTTTCATATATGGGTGATTTGCGCATGCTTTTTGCAGAGGACAGGGATAAGGTACATAACTCTAAGTTAACTTGCATAGGATGTAGCAAAATAACCTGTAAAGTGTACTTTTTAATAGCGTAGGCTTGCTTTTTGCTTGCCTTATAATTATTATGTTGTAAATGTGCTGAAATATCATGTTTGCTTTACAGATAACGCTAAAAATATTCTATAAATTTGTGTACCTAATTTCATTCTGTTGCAAGCAGAGATTTTTGCCATTTCACTATTTGTTACCACTAGTTGACTTATGCTACAATGGGATGTTTCACCTTCCTTAGGTTAACAAAATAGTTCGAGGGCAGTTCCAGTTATTTCAGTCAATGTACCAACCTTGTCTTGAACAGTACAAAACAAAAGAGTTGTTGCAATTCTCGCCATGTGGAGGTCATCAAGCAAATATTTCCCAGGTTTGTTGAAATTTAGTAGTTGTGTTAGTCCAACAAGATTGGTATTTCGCTATGGTTGTAAAAACAGAGGCAAACAGTAAAAATGTTATATACATTCAGATGGTTTATGTTCACTAAACAGACCTTGTAAAACAGGATTGTGGGTTATCAGCAACTGAGTATTTAGTTTCATTATTACCAACGACGGTCCGAAACACAATGGCGATAAGGCTTGGGGAGATGAGAAGTCTGAGTGGATCCGGTACAATTTCATTTGATCGTTTTGTACTGTTACTGTGAACTTGACGTCACATGATCCTAAAACATTGTGTCTGTCATGAAAAAGGTGGAGTCACAAGCAGAAACCAAGTGTTGATACGGTCGAGAAAAGAGGCAGCAGATTGCATGCAGGGGGTTCTGAGGCAAAAGGTGATGGTTTCAAGTGCAAGACAGGCGGTGTCTGGTGTATTGGCTGTAGGCGGTGTTAAGGCTGCCAAGTATCTTGCAAGTAAAATGTGCAAGGCCTGGAGATCCTGGAGATGAAACTGAACAACTTCTCGTAACATGGGAAGGGACCATTTTGGTATAATTTTTGTTTCTTGTTTCGGGTTTCTTTTTTATTTTCAGTTTTCAGTTTTTCCTGCTTTAAGAATGATGAATAAGAATGGGTTCCTTAATTGTTTAGTTATTAATATTATTGCTATTATCATCTAAAAAAATGTATTGATGACCTTTTTTCGTTTCATGTTATTCTTGTTTATTGTTTTCGAAGAAGAAAAATACAAACTTGCCTGAGAATGATTTCTTTGTTGGTGTCATTACCGTTGTTTTTTCAAATACATTTGACAACCATTTATGCATTCTTTGTTATCTCCAGTTTTAAATAAAAGTCAATGTTGTTTTCGAAATCAGATATTTTTTAAAATAATACAATATTAATATCTATTCTATTATATATACTTTTTAATATAATTTAATAAAATGATGCATTTATTTATGATTTGAAAACTGAACATGAGACAAGGAACTAGATTTTTGTTTTTTGTAGAGTACAATATTCGGGAAAAAAAATAAAATGAGAACAAAAAATAAAACGGACCATGGTGAACAAACATCGCTGCCATGTGGTTGGACCAAAATAATCCGAAACTCTATTATGAGCGACGATTTAAACGAATGAACCAAAATGTCAAATGACAAGGAAAAAATATCAAATAACTCTTTTCTCACGTCAAGTTTGAGTGAAATTAACAAAATAAATTTGCACACGTGAAAAAGTTCATCTCACTCTCGCTAATGATTCATTTGCGAACATCTATGAAATAATGAATCGTCTTCTTTCCCACTCGCCTGTCACACCCCGCCCCAGACCACCCTCCGCACCTGGGAAAGGGCGTGACTGACAGCAGTTATCAACCCTTTGGTTGACACTTACTGCCTAATAACTCTTGCGGAAATAACTCTGGTACCAATGAATAAATTCAACCACCAACTGATTAAGTAGGCTCATCTTATATTACAACAATGTAACGTTTATACAACTCAAAGACTTAACAACAAAATTTACAACAACTGTAAAACCCTCCGGAAGTGTAATTGTGGCACGTGGCAGACCTTGACCTTAGCAGCACCCTAGAACTCCTCACCTTTCGCTACCTGGGAAAAGGAAAAACATTTGGAAAGCATGAGCTATAAAGCCCAGTAAGTGACCAGAAAACTAATTTTTATCAGAAGAACTACTCCACACTTGGGTACTTTTGCTCAGATACCTTCTCAACTGTGTCCTTCAGTATCGAGCTACTCGGATACCTTCTCAAATGTCCTTCGGTATCGAGT
>NW_024065045.1:0-2385 GCF_009727055.1 Benincasa hispida
GGATGTATTCGAGATTTGTCCGCGAGCAGGAGAGTTTCCTTTGTTGGCGTAAGTGTGTCGGCATTCAATTGTTTGAAGATTGATAGTGGCATTATGTTTATACTTGCCCCAAGATTGCATAGTGCTTGGCCACTGAAGGTCCCTCCGATAGCATGGGATCGTGAAGATTCCCGGGTTGCCCATTTTAGGTTGGATCATAGCATTTTGCGCTGCAACCACTATTGCGATATTTTTTTCCTCAATTTGTTCCTCTTTCAGTCTTTGCGGAGTCACTGGTGATTGAACTTCTTCGGTCTCAAAATCTAGAGGCTTAAGGGTGGATGCAACTTCAGGGTCTATTTTCTCGGGTTTCTTCAAACTACAGGTCAGCGAGTCTTCGGTTATCACCACATTCAATTGGTCACAATGCGCTTCTCCCCTATTTCCGCAGTCATGCTGTCACTTAGCAAGGAGATTGCTAAGCATTGTTCCTTCCCGTTACCCCCAGCATTGCGAGGGAGCTCAGTCGAACTCGGCAACGCTCCTTGCGGTCTATTTTTCAGCTCATTCTCAATCTGGCCCATCTGTAATTCAAGATTGCGAATGGACTTGGCCTGACTTTGAAGCATCATCTCGTTTTTCTCTATATATTGCTTCAATAGTCTCTCCAAAGAAGAGGATTGCGGTGGTTGTTGTGAGCTACTTGCTTGATTGCTCGGTTGACCGTTGTTGCGTTGAAAGAATCCTGATGGCCCTTCTTTTTACGCCACAGGTTGAAAATTTTATTGTTGATTATTCCAAGCAAAATTTGGGTGGTTTCGCCACCGAGGGTTATATGTATTGGAATAGGGGTTATCTCTCATGAAGCATACCGACTGTGGGTTTGTTGGGCATTCCTCCATCGGGTGAGCATCACTGCAAATGACACAACTTGTGATCGTTTGAGTGATTGCGCTGACATGCCCTTTCTTCGTGCCTGTATTATTAGTTGTGATACCTTGTATTAAACTCATCATTGCCGTCATTTGATTTTGTAGGGATGCGATGGCCCCATTATTTGCGTCATTATCTTTAATTCTTAATCTCTGATCGCATTTCCTCTAATCCTCGTGATTTTTGGAAATGCGATCAAGTATACTCTTAGCCTCCTCATATGTTTTGCCGAGCAGACTACCAGCGGTTGCCGCATTGGCAGTGGTCTGCGAAGAGGGGTTCAATCCTTGGTAGAAAATCTCCATTTGCAGGCAATCTGGTAAGCCTTGTGTGGACAGTCTCTTACCAGCCGCTTGAACCTCGCCCAGGCATCGCTGAGCGATTTGTCATCTTCCTGTTCAAATTTTTTTATTAATTTCTTTTTCCTAGAGTTCTCAGTTGGTGGAAAATACTTCTTCATAAACTTTTCCACCACCTGTTCCCACGAAGTTATCTCTCCCGGTTCAAGAGAATATGCCCAATTTCTCGCCTTATCACACAAAGAAAAAGGAAACAGAGTTAATCGAACTTCCTCAGTTGAGATATTCGGAAACACAAAAGTATTGCAGATTTCTATGAAGCTTTGAAGGTGGGTGTGCGGGTCTTCGCCATGCCTTCCTCCAAACTGCCCAATAGCCTGGATCATCTGTAACATTACCGACTTCATTTCAAACCTCAATCCATCTAATGCCGGCCTCATGATTCTTGGAGAGAAATCATAGAGGTTAGGTGACACATAGTCCCGGATGGGTCTATTGCGGTCATTCAACAGAAGGATGGGATTGGCCATTATATTGTTCGTATTCGCGGCCCTTTCTGTCGGTTGTTCCGCCATTCTTGGTATTCCTTCTTGTTGTTGTTGATGGTCTCTTAATCTTCTTCTGAATGTCCTCTCAATCTCCAGATCGTAATTCGCCAGAGATTGAGAGTTCTGCAAAGAAATAAAAAATACCGTGAACAAACTATTTTGCCGAAGTCCTCGACAACGACACAAAAAACTTGATGCTCGTATTTATGAAGTGGAAATATGGATGATATGCATTGACGGAATTGCGTTGTGCACTCAAGTTTAAATTCCTCTGAGTTTCCTAGTAAGTCCAAGGTTGAACACAGGGACTTGTGAAAATAGATTGCGTTGGTAATTTTGATGAAAACTTTGTGGTAACGGGGAAAATAAATAAAGTGTTTGGTTTGTTGATTGCATTGATTAAAAATAAATAACAAATGTGGCGGAGTTTAAAAAGAGTTGGTAAACGAGAAATGCGATGAATATGTGGTGAACGTGTTGAGAAAGGTTTCGGCTAACACTCCCTATAATGCGTTTAAGCTTGCGATCATTCAACATGCATACAACAGTAAACCACCTCTCGGTGCGAATACCACGACTTTAAGGCTAGAACGCATGTGATATATATATGATAAGTCTACAGGGTT